>NW_014569643.1:288784-290052 GCF_001313835.1 Polistes canadensis
AGAGAGAGAGAGAGAGAGAGAAGAGTAAGTAGATAGACAGATATATAAGATAGATAGAAAGATAGAGAGAAGGTTAAGTTGAGACCATTTTAGAGTCTCTTGCTCGTTTGGCAAGGATGGCTTTTACTCTGGTCCATCCTTTTCCTTCTAGTATTCACGATTCCTTATTTTTACCATCTACTTTCCCTTCCCCCTCAAGCCCTCTTTCTGTCTCTGTCCCTCTCTCGGAGATTTTGGCCGTAGCCACGAATTTACAAACGAGAAGACTTTGCCAGTGGTAGTTTCTTTGAATTTTAGAATCACGAGATCAAAGAACATCCGATTTGTATATTCCGTTTCTTGAATATTAGCAAATCAGGAGTCTGTCGAGGATAAATATACAAATAAATAATCAATGAGGATAGTTCTATTTTTTGTATTATAATTTAATTTTTTTTATAGTACGTATTTAAAGGGAATATTTGATAAGAACTTAGAAAGAAAAAGAGAGAGGGTTTTCCTTTTTTTTGAAAAGCAGGATATATTCGTTTGACAGGTTTTAATTTCTATATATATATATTTTTCGATACTCGTAGACGTTTAATGAACTACGAATATATTAATAACCGGTGAATATTCATAGTTATATACGTGTGTGTGTGTGTGTGTGACTGAAGACTTTTGTTGGACAATAGGTAGATGTAGTAATATTCCATGAATGTATAATTGATGGTTGCATATCGATGTGTATACGATTGGAATGTTGAGTTACATATATATATATATATATATATATTTATAAATATTCATGATTAAACCTTGCCACGATGGGAGGTGCTATCATACTATATTACATTTCAGAATGCATCCTCGTATGCTCGCGCTTTCATTTCCCAAATAATTGATCGGCACAGAAAATGGTGAGAATCGCCGTGATCGTTTTGTAAGGGATATTTCATCAGTTTATAGGTCGCATATGTTATATACTATAAATATTAATACTTTTTTAATCCTGAAAAAAAAAAAAAAAACAACAGCAACAAAAATCGTTTAATTCGCTGGTATCCGAAAGTTATTCGATTCTCAAAGCACCCTATGTCGAATTTGTTTAACTAGTACGCTTTTTCAAATCGCGAAATTAAATTGGACACAACCAACCACCTTTATTTCCTGTTCGGTATTGATTTTCGCGTGATAATTAGATTTTATCTAACTGCTTAATCACACTTGGAATCACTGATCTAATTTATTTTCACACAAAATTATCACTTAAAATTACTATATAATAT
>NW_014569643.1:290327-326799 GCF_001313835.1 Polistes canadensis
AAAAAAAAAAAAAAAGAGGAAAACCCCAACTCGGAATCATCTCGAGAAAATCGTTTTTGCTACGTGCGAAATGAAAAGGGAGTTAAGTGTACCCAAGTAACCATCCATCCACGTGTATACGTAAAAATACTTACATATTACATATATGAACATTTACACGTCCCACCGCGTACGTGTTAGTGTATATATGTGTAAGTATATATGCGTTAACGTGCAAGGACGAGAGACTAATGCGCCCTCGAGGAAATCCTTTCGTGTTTTACACGTAAGTAGACATTGGTCGTCCTAGCGTGGCTAATATCATGGCAAACACGAAAAGTGTTTCGGAAATATTCGTTGACGGTTTGCGAACATCTCTCTGCCGAGAATGACGTTTTCGAATTTCCATCTTTATCTTTATTTCTTTTTCTCTCTCTCTCTCTCTCCCTCTCTCTCTCTTTCGTAATCCGTTGGGTAAATATCCTTTTCCGAGTTTGGAGTTGTAGTTTTAAAGTAATTCAAGAGAGACACAGAAAAAGGTTAGGGAATAAAGAATAGGGGGAGTAGGAAGTAGGAGAATGGTGAAAAAGATTGAAATAAGGGTAGGGTTGAGGGTACGAGTCCCGTACGTTTCATTAAATGTTTCATATGCACTCGTTGATTCACGCTTGGGAAATTTGACGTTGTCGTTATGTTTCTTTTTCCTTTTCTACCACTCCCACTAGTTTGTATTTTTTCGTTTTTAACACTTAACGTTTAATATTAAAACAAGAAAGAGAAAAATTGTCTTGGCTTTTACTTTGCGAAAGAGAGAATTTTGTCCAACTATCCAAAAAGAAGTGGGAAAAAGATACGAGAGACGTGTTTAAAACGATTTGTCCGTTAAAACGACCATCGGTTCAATGTTTATTATTTTTGTTTTTCGTAAGAAGATTCTTGACAGAGTGGGAGAGAAAGAGAGAGAGAGAGAGATTTGGAGAACAAATCCGTATAAGGGAAAAATAAAAGTTAAACAAAAGAAAACGAATGGATATTGCGAGAGTATAGGTCGTATCGATTTTCTTTGAAAAACGAGAATAGAAAAAGAATTTACGTGGATGGGATCATTTTATTTCGATATAAGATGAAGATTATCGAAATCGTATCTTCGAAAAGTATTTGATTTTTGTATGCATAAATATCATTTTAGATTATATTTCTTATATTGAAATAAGTATTAAATTATTTTGGTTATGATTGGAAAAGAGATGGAATATAATATCGATGTGATTCGTTGTAATGCTTAGATTGATTAAGCATTTAAACCATATTAAAACGTAAGAAATCATTTCGAAATATTCATTATAAATTTTAATCGTCATTACTTATTAAATATCGTTTATATCGAAAAGATAATATAAAATGTTGATGAGATATGATTGAAACGGTCGATACGCATTTGCTAACTCTGCATTCTAATTTTATTATCCATGTGTATGTAGAGATGATCGTATATATATATAGAGTTATATATAATACATACGAGTATACTAACATATACATACGTTGTATACAATATATTGTATATGCACATACGTGTCTCTCTTTCTCTCTCTTTCTCCCTCTGGTAACTCTCATTGTATCGACCGTAAAGTGTAATATTCGTCGAAACGATGCCGTGCATTCCTTTATGGCGCATAAATTACCAACCCTCCTAATTTTGCATGCACCTAAAATTAATCGAACCGAGTCTGGCATACCGTGTTTCTCTCCGGTCTCTCGCCCACGCCACTTTCATTTCGGTACAGTCGTCTTGCTCGCTTGCTCGCAACACACACACAGGTATACGTATATTATCTTTCTCTGTCTTTGTATCTCTTAGGATGCATTATAGATACTTCGAAGCGTATTGTTTCATCGTTAATTAGCGCCGTAATAATATCGAGAATGCTTTTAAACGTTACTCGACAAAAGGTATTCCAAAGTGTAATCGAGAATGCAATTATCTGTCGGTGTAGGTATAAACGTTACCAGCGAATAAGAAGAAAGCTGCTATACCGATATCGTTAAAGAACGTGCAAGCGGCAATGGTCACGTGCACATCTCGTCTAATTCACCTCTTTGATGTATGTTATGCCATGTATAACAAGCCAGCTAAAACGAGTAGTAATTTAAACTTCGTGGCCATCCGTGCATAAGAGAAAAAGAGAATGAAGATTCGGTGGTATGTAGGAAAGATAGAGAAAAGAGAGAGAGAGAGAGAGATGGAGGGGATAACAAATTTTATGAAGAGTAAAGTAACTTTGACGTAAACCTTTACGCTATGAATAATAAGCTAAACTTTTTCTTCAATTAATCTCCGTGATTAGAAATCAGTTTTCGTTTTAATTAGATAAAGAAAGGGAGGAAGACAAAGATTGCTAATTAAAAGCATCACTTTTTTATAATATTTTTTTATATTTATAGACCCCTTTGGGCATGAAGATGCTAACTTTAAAAATCACTGGTAAAAATAATATTAAAATATTCTTATTCTTTCTCTCTGATTCAATTGCGTAATTTCTTATTTCATTCGTACCTTTGGTCTTATTTCGATTTATCGTCGTCGTATTATCATTTAACCTTTTTTTTTCTTTTTCTATTTCTCTATCTTTACCATTTTGTCCCGTTTTCTATTTCTCGCCGATTTCATTTCTGTTATTTTCTCTTTGCATTTCTATATATATATATATATATATATATTTTTTTTTTCTTTCGATCTATCGACATCGTACTCTCATTTAACCGTTTTTTTTTTCTATTTCTCTCTCTCTCTCTCTTCTTTTCTTTTTCTTTTTATTTTCTTTTGATGCCGCAAAGTGCACTTCGCAGAAGGAAGAGGCGGGTGGGTGTTTCTTCGTCGTTGCGCGCGTGGAGAAGTAATCGAGTGTCGACTAGCGCTTACTGGAAAGTAAGCAAGCAAGCAAGCAAGCAAGCAAGCAAGCAAGCAAGCAACCGAGCAGATGCTTTTGCTTCTCTTTCTCTTTCTTTCTCTGGTCTTACATACGTACATTCTATTCGAGTTCTGTTTCGGGATATAGCATAGGAAAAATTGCGTTCCTCTTGAAGAAAAAAGAGAAAAAAAGATAGATACATAGATAGATAGAGAGAAAGAGAGAGAGTGAGGGGGGGGGGAAGGAGGCAAGTGAAAAAAAGAGAAAAGAATGAAAGAAAGAAACGAGAGGTCGTTTCTTGAGCGGATTCTGTTTTTTCCCTTTTCTATTTTTCCCCACTTTATATTTTCTCTCTCTCTCTTCTTTTTATCCTACGCGGGACCTGAATTCCGCGGAGTTTTTTTTCGAATATATGTATGCGCGTATGTGTGTGTTTACGTGTTTGTATGATCGAGGGCGTTTCAGGAACAACGATGTACGTCCTTTCTTTAAGGGTAGATATGGCATAAAAGGTGTGAACGACGAGTATACGGTTGCTGGTACAAGAGGCAAAGATTTTCTCTACTTGTAAGAAATAAAAAGAAAATTTCTACCAACACCGACAGGAAGGATCTTATTATTATTTTGTAAAAGTCGTGAGATAATCAATTTTCTGTTATTATTTTTCATGATGAAAAATGATACGGACAAATTAATCAATTTATTATTATTATTATTATTATTATTTAAAAAGTACGATCAATATGTTTTATATAAAAATGTGAACATTAAACGCACGATTAGAATTTTTGTTTCTCTTTATTTCTCTCTTGAAATAATCATCGTAACGATTTAAAAATATATATCTAATAAGGTGTAATTAAGAGGCCAATTAAACTACAATCAGACTGTTTCCGTAACTCTCTCTCTCTCTCTCTCTCTCTCTTTCTCTCTTTTTCTTTCTCTCACGTCGTTTGTAACGGTGTGGAAACTACCAAGTCTGAGCAAATTTGTTGGGTTGCAAAGTAGGAATGGAGAGTTGAGAGGGGATAGAATAGGATGAGGAGGAATAGGTGGGGGAGGAAAGAGGAGGAAGAATGAGGGAAGCGCAAGGGTAGGTGGAACGTAAGCCGCAAAATGCGAAGTTAAAATATGCAGGGAACGTACGTGTGCGAGAATCTCGTTACTCCATTATCACCGGATTACTGCAGCTGCACCTCTCGCGTAAGAGAAAGAGAGAGAGAGAGAGAGAGAGAGAGAACATGCGAGCAACGTAATCCAGTCAGCGCGTTGTACCAACGCCTAGTCCAACGTACCAATCTAGGAGAATGAGAAGCGGCTGGTAACAAAGTAATGTCCCTCTCAAAGTAACCGAATACCATTGGTACCCCTCTCTTGACAATTTTGTAACACCTATATTCAAAAGCGACCCTTGAAACCGCTCTTCTAGTCGCTTCATTACTGTCTATGTGTATGTCAATTTAATACACACATATGGAGTAGAATATATATGAATGTGTGGGTGCAAACCTTGTACAAGATATTCTCTTTCTCTCTATTCATTCGAAATGTTTAATGGATAGGTAATGGATAACCGGGATTACGATTAGTTACGTAGTCACTTAATTGAATTCTTTGTTTTTATACGCAAAGAAATTGAGTTGTTTCATTGACGATGCATCTTTTATTAGTCCCGAATAATCGATCAGAATTTTACTTTGGTTTTTCCGTCAAACGATCTATCATATATTGTTTAATATCAATAAAATATTGATACAATATTTTATTGGGTTTCTGTTTATTTGTTGTTAGATCGATTTGATACATGTAACGTGTAATGAATATTTAGCAGGTAATTTTCGTACGTACGTTCGAAGAATATATTTGACATTGCAGTTGTGCGTTATGCGCGGGATTCTTTACATTTCTCTCTCTCTCTCTTTTTCTCTCTCTCTCTCTCTCTCTCTTGCTCTGTCGAGTACTCGACAGTACCCAGGCACCCAGGCGCATTATAACGGGCCGACTAGGTGCTGGCTGACCTAAAATATGCCAAGTACATGTGCCCTGTTAGAGCCAACCACCTACCACCAACACCCTTTCTATGTACCTCTCTTTCTTTCTTCCTTTTTTTTGTCATTCTCCCACTATCTCACTCTCCTTCCATTCTTTTTCTTCTTTGTGTGGCCTTCCTGAGCGACCTTCCTTTTTTCCTCTTCTTTACCACCACCACACCACCACCACCACCACCACCAACACCACTGGCATCACCAACTACTCTTAGAAACCAAACCGAGGTGGAGTGAACGCGCTGCCGCACGTTTTCTCGCATAAACAGACACGATATTTTCCTTGTCTCGTGTACGTCTGCATTGCTTGCACGATGAAAACTGCAGTTGTTTTTCGATGAGAGCTAGTCAAAAGTATTAAAATTCTTTTAACACGATTCGAGATGGTAGTTTGATTTTTCTATATATTTTCGAAAAAAACAAAATAACATTATTCGATTTAGAAAAGTAATAATAATTATATTTATTTAAATACATGTATGACACGTTAATTTACAACGAATGAAATAATAGATTAAAAAAAAGGAAAAAGTATAAATTTAGATCCTAGAGAATAAAAATAATCGCGACTGAATGTATATACTATATACATACTTATATAATATATATATATATAGTGCGAGTAATAAGGATATTCTTTAACGAGCCTCGCAACGCTTCTCCATTCTCTTCCACTCGTAGAGATATTTTCTCCAGGCTTGTACTTGGGAAAAATGAGGGTACTACTTCGCATAGAGAAAGAGAGAGAGAGAGAGAGAGAGAAACAGAGAAACAGAAAGACTCGAGAGTTAGAGAATAGAGTAGAGAAAGGTGGATCTCAAGGTAACGTCATGGAACGATCGTTCCTCGTTTCTTTCTAAATCCACAATAATCTTTTTCTCTCTGCGTGTGTTTCTGGAAAGTACTGAGTAAGAGAGAAAAAGAGAGAGAGAGAGAGAGAAAAAAGTCCTTCTTGTCCAGACTATTGGCTATCGTTACACACTCAGAGGTAGTTTGTCAGAGCTTTGGAGGTTGACACCCGGTATATTCCACGACCTCAATGGCTGCCGTAGGTATCGTTGCAAGCTTGTATTGTCGAGAAGGGTTACGGTTTTATGGACAATATTTCTTAGACGGCCGTTTTCATCGTTCCTTGTCCTACTCATACTTTACCACTACTTTTATTCTTTCTTTTCTTTTCTTTTCTTTTTTCTTTTCTTTATTTTTCATCGTCGGAGGTGTCACGTTCTTTCGAGGGTTGAAAACATTTACCACGTATCCCACTAATTGATCTAATATACTTTTATTTAATTAAATATACATTAGATTTTGTATTCCTTACTTTAACAGTTGATAAAAGTAAGAAATTGAAAACACAAATATGTAACCTACGGAGATATTTGGAAAAATTGAAAGAATATGAAGAAAAGATGCTTGCAATTCGAGGTTGACTTACGGAGACAGGTTTTAATGTTTATTCTGAGTTATGGTTTTACCCTTTTAAGGATTCCTTTCATTGTCCAGTTGTTACGAGCCAGTAATGTTTGCGGCCACCGTGATTCATGTTTATGTTCTTTTCACCTAAGAGTAAACGTTCGGAAGGAGACAGTAAAAATCTCTTATCTGACGTAACCCCAACTCTCCCTCAGTAGTAGATGATAACCTCTCTCTCTCTTTATTTTTTCCTTTTTTTCTTTTTCTCGTCGATCATATCGTAGAATAAAGTCTGCTATCCAGTTCTTTATCATCCCTCATCGAACATTTATCCTGCCGTTTGCCGGGCCATTTAACAGTTTTTTCATTTTTCAGTTTTAACATTTCCCAGATCATTGATAGAGAGATTTACGATTGATTCTTTAATTTAATACGAAATTGAAACTTCCCGTTTTCTTTAACGCTAGGTTTATGGAGCTCGTCAATTTAATGGGTTGAAACTTCACGCGCAAAATGACCCCAACGGTCATTGCTATTATTTTCTAGTTATTTTTCCTTACTTTTATTGATCAAATAATACGAGTATATACCTAAAACCATTTACCTTTCCCCGAGTTCTTTAATTGTCAAATTTTGTACGATGTACATCACAAAATATTTATTTTCCTCTACCTATTCAGTTAACGGGCGTCCGTAGAAATAATTCTACGAATAATACCCTTAAACTTACAGTACAATTTGTTCGTTTATTCTTGTTCTTTTTTTTAATGATTAAATTTTTCCTTCTTATACCTATAAGTGGCGTAATTTTTGTACAAAAGTTGTCCGTAAACTTGAACGTAATTACGAGAAACAACGGCTGACTCGAGCGTGAAACCGGCCTTACACGTGCACTACCTACGGGTGGTGCTTGCTACTTCTACTCGGTTTTATCTGCTTTAGATACAGCCCTGTGCGACTTTGAAATTTACGCTCTATACAACTTTAATTAGATAGAAGCGCTCGCTCGTGCTACGTATACGCTATGACTACGTTAAGAGAGAAAGAGAGAAATAAAGTTGCGGCTAGAGGAAAGGGGACGGTAAGAGGAGGAGGAAGGTAACAAAAACGAGCTACAAAATTCGTGAATTCTCGTTCTACCGCAAAACTTGCATCGATCCGTGTTCTCTCTCTTTCTCTTTTTTTCTTTTTCTCTATCTGTCTTCCTTTTTCTTTTCTTCTTTTCTTCTTTCTCTCTTTCTCTCTCTCTCTTTTCTGATCTTGATTCAGTTTTCAAGAGAAAAAGCGGAAAAATCGAGGAAATGATTCACGTTACGCGATACGAATACCAACATCTACCAGTCCATTTTTATTTCTACCATTTTCTTTCCCTTTCGCGCCAGTGATCATGCTAAGAATAGTTTTCGTGATACTGCAAAGAGGAGAGCTTTCATCTCCATTCTCCTCGAACGGCTAAACCAAATTCTCAAGTTCGAAGGAAACGCGTTACGAAGAAAACTATGGGAAATAAATCTTTTCTTTTTCTTTTTATTTATTATACAAATAAATAGAAATATTTTATTAGCATTTTACGAAATAGCGAAAATATTGTAGAGAAACACGAATTCGATTTTAATCCAATGGGACAAAATTGTATACGCGATTAGGATTCATACTCATTGAGGGGAGGATAGGAAGTGAGTTGAGAAAGGAGGGATGAGTATTGGGATGGAAAGAGCATGGTGAAAGGAGTTGGGTGGGTGTTATACGTGCTTGTAAAAGCAGTTACTTACGTATACACACAAATATCAGTACGAACCCAACACCTATCCAGTACCTACCTACTCACCCGTACGCACGCACACAGAAAATTCAAGGAAGTTCTTGATCCTTGGACAAACGGCAACTCCTGTTGCGTTTCGTTCTCAAAGTTTAGGACGCCTCGCTATCGTGATTACGTGACGCTTCGTCTTAACGAGAAGAGGTAGAGGTAGAGAAGGAAGATATCTTTCCTTTTGGAATAGAACAAAGTTCCGAATTTCGATCTCTTCGATAGAAACATTAACGTTTCCAATTAAATTACAAGCGTACGGGCTGCTCTTATCGAAATAGTAAAAGCGTTCGACTATATTTAACGGTTTAATTATTTTCCCGAATTTGTTAATCGATTTTGAACTTCATTTAATTTCTAATTTAAACGCTTATTAATTAACCGTTTAACGTTTATTATTAAAGTGATCTAACTTCTATAGTAAATTAAAACGAAAAAAAAGACTCTCAATAAATATAATATTATTAATGAATTCTATAAATTCATAATTAACTATTGAATATATTTTTTTACTATTCAATCTTACGATCTAACGATCGTCTACTTAAACATAATTAATATAAAGGCTATCTGAGAGGAGGGGGAATGAAATTTTCTCTCGTTGCATAATCGATCGTTTTCGAGAGCTCGATATACGATACGCGACACGGAACGCGAGAACGGACCTGTTTAGATCGAAATTCGGTTTGACCTATAGTAAATCCTTCTCCAATTTCAATTAGTTATACCCGTATCTCAGAATACGAAACTTTCCAAGTGAGCAATTTGTAAATTGCACATAGAGTAAGAGAGAAACAGAAAGAGGGGTAGGTGGTGGTGGAGGGAGGATTAGGGGAAAATCAACGAGCACTTACTCTATTAATGAGAAAAGGGTAGAGAGAGAGGAGGTAGTCTCTTTAATATCCGATACATGGAATAGTAGTCGCATTCGTGTGAATTACTATGACCAGCCGTCGCCATTCAGTATGCTCGTTTAATCGTCGATCGAATGTAACTTTGAAGTGCATTCAATTCCTATTTCTATCCTCCTCTCTCTCTCTCTCTCTCTCTCTCTCTCTCTCTCTCTCTCTCTCTCTCTCTTTCTTGCTCCCTTTCTCGGAAATCTTCTCTCGGAAATTTGCAATATCTTCTCTACTGCAACGGATTATCGAACGTAAAGCTGCTCGGAAAGATAACTTAGCTTCTCTTACTATCTTATTCAATGGTTTCATTCGTTGAATGTTACCTATTGAGTATCATGCCAATCGAATTAGTTTTCTCATAACAATTGATTATCATTACGTTTATTTAGAATGCGATTACGAAGTATATGTATCAAATATTTGTTTTTATCTTGTATGCGAAATTGAAAAATTCGTAAATTGTGAAGGAAAGACAAAAAGGTCACGGATAATATTCTCGAAATCCATACTTTGGAGTATTTCAAGCGTATGACCCTGAACATGATGAGAAGTGAAAGAAGAAGGTGTTAAAAGGGATGTAAATGGGATTTCGATGTTCCTAATGTCGAATAGAAAGTTCAGTTCGCGGCGATAAGTAAGTTATTTCCGGCTTTACATTACGGCCTAGGAAATTTTACAGATAAGAGAAATATAATTATCGGACAGACCGCAAAGTGCAAGAGGAGACCTACATTAACTCCACCTCTTCTCTTTCTCTCTCTCCCTCTCTCTCTCTCTCTCTCTCTCTCTCTCCCTCTCTTTGCTCGATTTCTCTTTCATTCTTTGGTTGAACTCGCATATAACCTGATTAGCACAAATGCATACTAACTTTACTCAATGCAAACCTTTTGTTAGCCATCGAATACGTGCGTCAATAGTTAGACTTTCGTGTCGTTAACATTTAAAACACTAACAGAAATAGAATTACAAAGTTCGTCGGTGTATCATTTCGATATTCGAAATATTAAATACGTAACTTTGTCATCTGAAATATTCTTAAATCGAACTAAATATGTATTTCAAATCTTTTTACACGAATTCAGAATTTGTATGTTAAAAATCAACGTATAAATATATAAAGATAGTTTCATCGATCTAGCAGGAGTTTCTTGATGTCGGATGATAATCGGAGGATGCGATGAAAAATTCAAAAGTTTGATAAGAAAAAGAAAGATATATATATATATATATAGATACATATATTATCGATCGAAATGAATCTGCGCGTTCGCAGAGATGCGGAATTCAGCAGCAATAACCGTTGCTACGCGGTGGTGGCTAATAATAATGGAGCGAGCAACCGAGCGATAGGAGAGGAAGAAAATAGTGCAACAAGTGCAGAAAGCTGCAGTAGCGACAGCTGCGGCATAACGTGTACCCTAGCACCACCGGCTCGAACATCCGCTTTCTATCTCTCTTTTTCTTTATCTATTTCCTTCTTCGTTTCTTCCACTCTCTCTCTCTCTCTCTCTCTCTCTCTCTCTTTCTTTCTCTTTTTCTCTTTCTCTTTATATAATAGAAAAGCTTTCGCATTATCTTCGCTAAGTTTATTTCTTACTATAGTTCCATTTCCTTAGGAATATTGTAAGAATACCGTAGAATATTCTTAGAAAGTGAGAGAGAGAGAGAGAGAGAGAGAGAGAGAGAAATAGGGAGAGATTTATATTTTCATTGTAATTTAATTTCTCTTTCCTTACCACAATAATTTATTTCGTTTATTGTTGTTATTCGAAGCTGCTTATCATACGTATAACAAACAAAAGATTATTTACTTTTCTTCAGATCGATGATATTTTATGAATACAAGATTTATTTTATTCCGATCGATTGAGTAAAGTAAATTTGATGATATTAATAAGCTGTTGTTATAGGTAGTAAAACAAAATGGAATTTAAATTTTGAAGTTAAACATTGTTCATTCTATAAAGGTATGATAGATCTTAAGTAGAAATGAAAAATGTTAATGGTGTTTATTGGCGTGGCTATTATAAAAGTAGTATTAACAACGACCCCCCCCCTCCCTCCCTCCCTCCCCACCACCAATGCCATCGTTATTGTCATCGTTATCGTCATCGTCATCATCACCTACACTATTATTTACACCATCACCTATATACACCATTCTAACGACCTTATGGTTTAACGTTGTTTTCAGTGCCGATGGAAACTACGAGGTAACCATTATGACCAAGGCGATCTTGCACCATACGGGAAAGGTCATGTGGAAGCCACCGGCGATCTATAAATCATTTTGCGAGATCAACGTGGAGTATTTCCCCTTTGACGAGCAGACCTGCTTCATGAAGTTTGGCTCGTGGACTTACGACGGATATACGGTAAGACCTTCTCCTTCCTGGACGAGCAATTAAGCTTGTTATTAATTATCGTCTGACTACGAATAGAAAGACAAAGATTCTCAGAGAGAGAGAGAGAGAGAGAGAGAGAGAGAGAATAGCATGAAACCGCTTGGAAATCGAATTTCCTTTCGACCGAGAATTAAACTCTCTATCCTCTATTTCTATCTATTTCTAGCAATTATTGTTTAAAGCAAGCGGAAAACAATTTCGAGAAATGAAAAACCATTTTATTCTTGAAAGGAAATGATATCTGACAAAGATTAGAAAAAAAGGAAATAAAATAAAATAGATAAAACGAAATAAAGCTCGTTATTTCTGTAGGAAATGAAATAAAATGAAATGGATAATAGTGGATTTTTGTTCTCTGTCAAGATCGATTCCAATTGATTCGGGATAACTGGGTGATGTCGCGCTTGACAAATCGAACGAAAAAGATTTTGTTAATCGAAAAATTTCCTGGATCAATGTCAATTCGTTTCTCATTCGTATATGGATAAATGTTAAATAAATTTGTAAACGTAATTGATTTTAGGTCGACCTGCGGCATTTAGATCAGACCGAAGATTCAAACGAAATCGACGTTGGTATCGATCTGACAGACTATTACATCTCCGTCGAGTGGGACATAATAAAAGTGCCTGCCGTGAGAAACGAAGCGTTCTACATTTGCTGTGAGGAACCGTATCCCGACATCGTGTTCAACATCACCCTACGCCGCAAGACCCTCTTTTACACGGTAAACCTGATAATACCGTGCGTGGGCATATCCTTCCTCTCGGTATTGGTGTTTTACCTGCCGAGCGACAGCGGTGAAAAGGTCTCCTTGTCGATATCGATACTCTTATCGTTGACGGTGTTTTTCTTGTTACTAGCGGAGATTATACCGCCCACGTCGTTGACGGTTCCATTACTCGGGAAGTATTTGTTGTTTACGATGGTGCTGGTAACGTTTTCGGTCGTAGTGACGATCGCTGTGTTGAACGTTAACTTTCGGTCTCCGGTGACCCACCGTATGGCCAAGTGGGTTAGAATCGTGTTCATTCAGGTGCTCCCAAGATTCCTCCTCATCCAAAGACCAAAGAAGGACGATGACGATGAAGATGAGGAGGGTGTTGACGGGTTAGTAGGTGGTGTTAACGGCGTTGGTACTGGTGGTGGTGGTGGTGGTGGTAGTGATAATGGTGGTAGTAGAAACGGTGGTGGCGCCGGTAGCTCCCATCATCATCGACTTCATCGTATTCATAACGGGCACGAGCTCGACGACGAGCTCGACGACGTCGTCGACGAGGACGACGTTGAAGCACCCAACGGGAAACCGCCCGAGGCTATCCTCACCGATGTGTTCCATGTACAAGAGACTGATAAGTACGAGCCCTATTGCGGTAAGAGGTTCAGCGGCGAATACGAGATACCTGGACCACATGGTCCACTGACGCACCAAATCGTCGACCATCATCATCACCATGGCGGTGTTTCCACCGGCCCTGGACTTCCACCACCGACTTCCTTACCGACCAATGGCCCGCCTCCGCCGCCGCCCCCGAGCAAGCCGCCGAGCTTTCATTACGGGCACGGTCCACCTCTCGGCACCGTTGCCCCTTATTTCGAGGAACCACTGCCCTCTTTGCCTCTGCCCGGTGCCGACGACGATCTCTTTGGGCCAGCCAGCCCTGGTTATGCACACGAGGACATCAGCCCCACGTTCGAGAAGCCGCTGGTACGCGAAATCGAGAAAACCATCGACGACGCCCGATTCATCGCCCAGCATGCCAAGAACAAGGACAAGTTTGAGAGCGTGAGTCTACTTATATTTTCATACCATTTCATTCACGATTAAACTCATTGTCTAATCTTTAGGTTCGCTTATTCGAGTGAAATTATCTTCGAACGATAATCGAACGTAACTTGTACCATAATTCAAGTATAACTTGGTGGAAAGTAAAAGAGAAAGAAAGAGTAGGGTAGATAGAAAGAGAAGGAAAGCCGAGTTCTTTGAGCAAGTCTAGAAGCGTTAGCGTCTTATTAGTTGGGCAAACGTCTTTAACGTCGTACTGCACGCTTCCAGCTCGTGTCCTACCGTGAATGGCCGAGTTAACCGGCTTTTTGCTTTGAACGAGAGGAACTTTAGGTAAAGACTCAGCCCAACCACATTGAAACCCAGTGGGGAAAAGGGAGTTGTCGATAAGGTTGAGAAAAGGGAACAACGATAGCTCGCATCAATCTCTTTGACAGCTTCCACCTTTTCTTCGATTCACCTTTTGCCTATCTCTCCCCATTTCTATCATTCTCTCTATCTTCTCTTTTCTTCCATCCCGTTTCAACACTTCCTTGTCGGCTACCTGTTAAACTCTTCGAGTCCCCGTCAAATAAGAAAACCTAACACCTGTTAGACCCTGTTCAAAACATCGATTCACTTCTTCTCATCTTCTTAGGATTTCAACAAAAAGTTTAATCTACTGTTGGGATTAGTCTTTTCTGATAACTCAAATGGGGTTTCGGAGGTACTCAATCAGTCGATATATATTAGAGGCAAATTGAAATACAGGTAGGGAGATTTATTTGTCAATATTTTTTCTTGCGTATCTAGACAAGGTATTTTATAAAGATTTATGTGCACACATTTTATGAGTATATTTATATATATGTGTGTGTGTGTGTGTGTGTATACATAGGTGTAGGTGTATGAAACATTTTGCGACAAAAACGGAACCTGTCCTTTTTTTTGCTTCTTCTTTTTTACTTACATCAGTGTCAGCAATAGGTGTGAAAAGATATCAGTGTATGTTCGTTAACGTGAAGAAGGTTCACCGAGGAGGGTGAATTTTTTGCTCTACTGCGTCGACGCCATCCAGCTGTTTTCCGAGAAATTATATAGGTCAGTGTGCCAGCGGCAATACCCTCCTCCTGTTCCAACGAGAGCTTGTATCGCGAATAGCTCTCTGTAATCGGGGTAAAAACGCAATTCCGAGTAGGTGCGCGTAGTAGAAAAAGGATTACGAGGGGAAAAAGAAAAATACAAAATAGAGAAGGAAAATAAAAAAAATGAAAAAAATAAAGAAAATACGTCGGATATAAAAATTGATATCTTTCCTATCGATTACTATATTCCATTCCATTAAGTTTTTTTTTACTTCCAAGACAATAGGTAAAATAAAAATTAATAACACGATTTTAAAAATTTCCTTGAACGTCAGAGACGACCTGCATCGAATTCTAACATGTATCGTCTTTAAACGCATGCAATTTCAAAGCTCGGATTGTTTGCTTTGAGCAAAGATCAATGGAGGCACCTTCAATTAAATTCGATGAATCTGTACTTTGAAGATAGGGATTAGGAGGTTAGGAAACGTTGTGATGTTCATATCCTTTATAGTAGTTCGCGCATATCAAGTCGAAAATTTCTACATACACTAAAATATAATTTGAGTTATTATTTTGATTTTGCAGTTAGAGTTAGAGCTCGTTCTTTTTTCGTATTTACTCTTTAGCATGTACTTAGCATATATAGTTGAAAGTGCATAAATTATTAGCAAAGAAGTATCTTATCGAAGAACGCACTGCGACAATTTCCTTGCCAAATGCGACCATGTTTTATGTTGAATTCGGTTCTTGTGCGTTTACCAATACTTGCGGGTGTACGTGTGTAAATGTGTGGGAGGTTTGTTCTCTAGCGATTAGGTGTATTTTTCAAATTTCATTGTATCCGTTCATATAAATTATTTCGTATGTGTGTAGATATCTTTGTAGTGTAATTACAACGTTTCTATCTTTGATAGATGTATTCCATTTAATGCTTAGATATATGTATAGTACCTTAGACTTTGTACATTGGGTTTATGTTTCTCTGTTTGTACGTTATATACAGTAATAGGAACAGCATTAGTAGTAGTGGATACACGTAAAGGGTGTCGCACAGAATCCGATTCGGTTATCCTAGCCAAATCTCAGCTCGATCAGATAGGATTGCAGAAGTTGTTCACGCTAGTCGACAGGGGGAGGAGTCGCGAGAAAGATGGCGGAAGATCAACGAGGATAGAAGAAGGGAAGGTCAGATGAAATGAGATGGTTGGATTGATAGATAGATAAATAGATAGATAGATAAAATAGATAAGAAGAAATAGGAACACGAATTCGGACAAATCTCATGACTATATTTTTCAAGTTTTTCGAGAACATTGGCCAACCGGATGGAAGTAGATTTTTGGCACGCACCTATTACATTCTGAGATTTGTTCGAGTGGTATATGATTGTAAAAAAAATAAAAAGAAAGAAACGTATAATCTTCCGTACCGAAGTTATTCGATTGTTACGCTAAAACAAAATCGTATGATATTAATTTACCAAACAAAATTTGTTTCTGTTGTTAGGTCGAAGAGGATTGGAAGTACGTAGCGATGGTGATCGATCGGATCTTCCTGTGGATCTTCACATTGGCGTGTGTGTTTGGTACAGCGATGATAATCTTCCAAGCACCAAGTTTGTACGACACGACGAAGCCGATTGACATTAAGTACAGCAAGATCGCGAAGAAGAAGATGATGTTGATGAATATGGGTCCGGAGGAGGAATAGTTGACGATAAAACGCGGCCAATGGCCGTTGGGCCGTTGGCGCGATCGTCGACGTAATAATCGCCGTCGTCATAATCATCATGATCATCATCATCATGATTATCGTCATCATCATCATCATCTTCGTCATGATCATAATATTCGTCATAATAATAATCATAATCATCATAATGATCATCATAATCGTCGTCGTTGTCGTCGTAATCATCGTCATTGTAATCATCGTCGGTGTTACTGGCGACGCGTTGCTGGTCGTCGGTACCGTCACCATCGTCATCGTCGGCGGCGTCGTCGACGGCGGCGTCGTCGTCGTCGTCGTCGTCGTCGTTGTCGTCCTCGTCCTCGTCCTTCTCGTCCTCCTCGTCCTCCTTCTCCTCGTTGTCCTCGCTGTCGTCATCATCCATCAAAACTGCCGATTTTCGCGTCGACGCGGAAAAGGACGCGACTCTTTACTCTCGTCCGCCGCTCCGCTTTTCTTCCATCGCTGCCCTAAACCCTCGCCCGCGGCCCCGCCCCCGCCTCCGACCCCGACAGTCGTTCCTGCGACGAATTTTAAGAAGCGCACTTATGCAAGAAAGAGAGAGCAAATGTCTACGCACGTGTATCTGAATGAATCCGAATCGAGTACATAAGAACGATGTCGCTTGTGCCAAACCCCTCCCCTTGAAACCTTGCCCCTTACCCCCTACCTCATCCCTTTCCTTCCCACCCACCTCGACGATTTCCTAACCCTCCCCTATCTTCGTGTTTTTTTCCGTTTTGGAAGGGTTTACCTTCGAGTGGGAAAGAGAGAGCGACGTGAGAGAATGTAAATAAAATTGTGTGCATGATAAATAATTACAAAAAAAAGAAAGAAAGAAAGAAAGAGAGAGAGAGAGAGAGAGAGAGAGAGAGAGAGAGAGAGAGAGAGAGAGAGAGAAAGATTGATAGGGTATGAAAGATAAAAAAAGAAAATATACGAATGTAATATTGTTTTATGTTGATTCGCGTATTGTTGTGGGTGGGGGTCGATGGGAAGAGAGAGACGGAGGGGAGGAGCGAGAGGAGGAGAAAAAGTGCCAAATACGCGATAAACACGCGCACCGTATTTTTGTAAATCTGGTTTCATACGTAAGGCTAGAGTCGTGCGGCGAGACGTCGAACTGCCCGAACTGCCGATTTTATATAAGAAGACGTTTACAGCGAGGGGTGCGCGTTTCCACGGATTATACACACACGAATATAACTACACATACAAATAATTACAAACATATACACGCGCGCGCAATATACACACTCGTGTACACGTTTACGGTAACGTGAATACGTGTAAAAACATACACACGCACTCCCGAGGTATTTTTTATTATTATTATTATTACTATCACTATCGCTATCATCGTCATCGTCATCGTCACCGTCATCATTGTTATCATTATTATTATTATTCTTATTCTTATTATTATTATTATTATTATTACTACTATTACGATTATTATTATATATAAATATAAATATATACCCGCTGCGCACACACTCTCGCTCGCGTATCGTATATGCACGTCCACACAGACACATACACATACATATTTACATATAGATTTACAAGACGAATAATATACGGACTTACGTGTGCCGTACATTTATATACGTAAAAGTACACATACCGAGACACACATTAATTTCCATCATATTATATATTTACATGTACACAGGGAGGGCATTTAAACCGCGCACACGTATGTATATGCATTCGCATCGATACGACGGTGGATCGCGAACGTTAACGCGTCGCTGCTTCGAAGTTGCACTGTCGAAATAAATAAATAAATAAATAAATAAATAAATGCTTAACCGTTGGCGCACGTTTAACGCGCTTGCGGTAATTAGAAGAAGAAATTAATAAGTAACAAGGGGAAAAAAAAAAGAGAGAGAAAATAAAACTAAAGAATTAACCACGTCTACGAGAAAAACTTTACAAAAAAAAAGAAATATTAAAAAACAACGTGTCCGAAACACGTCGTAATGTACTTGCAACGAAATGATCATTATTAAAAAGCTGCGCGAAAAATGCGCACTTATCACGAACACGCACGACGAACGTGTCCGCGATGAAAATCATTCCTTCTTTATGATTAAGATTGAATGATAACGATTTTATGTTCCTTGTTTTTTTTTTTTCGATCCAAATGTAATCATTAATTTTTGATTTGTTTGTTCTTTTCGCATAGAAATTCTAATGAAAAAGTAAAGCAAAATAATCGGTTGTTTTTTGTTTAACGATTCGTCGGACCTTTTTTTGTAATCACCTCATGAACGTATTATAAAACGCAAATATTTGTTTCTCCTTTTTAACGGTATAAAAATCGTGCAAACGTTCGTTCGTTCGTGTAAATCGTGCTTGTATTTAGTAGATTAAAATACTGGTAAATAAGAGGGGTAAAACATTTCCGCCGTTTTTGACAGGGAGGTGGGAATCTTTAAAAAACGACGAATTTTTTTTTGCGTAAAATCTCAAGAGAGAAGTTTTAAATACGAAAGAAATAAAGGTGATGGAGATGAAAGGGCGGGAGGGAGGAAGGTGTAATAGCCTGGGAAAAATAAAACATAAATCGCTTGCAAACAACTGCCAATATTAGATGCGGCCTCAATCTAATTTAGTCGGCGCGTATGTATGGGAAACAAGAAGGAAGAAGGGGAGAAAAGAAAATGTAATCAAAAAGAGAGAAAGAACGAGAGAGACAAAGAAGGAATGAATAAAAATCGATCGGATCGTGAAAAATATAAAATGATTACAAACGAAGGATTAAATTAAAGGGGTAGAACGAGAGCTCCATCGGAAAGGATCAAAATTTATTTCAAATTTTGGTATTGTTTTCTTCCTTCTATTTTCATTCTTTTCTTTAGATTTTTCTTTTTTTCTTTTTTCTTAATCATAATACCAACCATAAATAAAACAATTAATTGACCGTTCCGTTTTGTAAATTAATGTTTGAAAAAATGATACTCGAACGAAGACAAATATTAACGTAACATTTGTAATATTGTTTTGATTTAAATCATCGAGTAATCCGATGAATCATAAAACAGAAACACCATAGAAATTTTGTATTACGAACGAGAAGTGGAAATTCAAAGAGAAAGAGAGCGAAAATCGTCATGACAAATGTATGATATTTACGAAGGACGACGTCAAATGAAAAAATGAAAAGTGCATTATTTTGGTAAAAAGGATATATTATAAACGTGCCCTTTAACACGCAATTTTTCAAGAAGGTTTATCGCTAATTTTCAATGAAACGAATTCACGCACACAGACACACGGACACACAAACATTGTTAATATATTATAATCAAGATAGAGAAGAAGATGAATCGAAAGAAGAGGAAAAAAGGAAGGAACGAAGGGAGAACGTTAGAGAAAAAAAAATAATATGCCAAGGGAAGAGTTGGTAATAAAAGGGAAAGAAGGGGGAGAAAAAAAATGAGGGCGTGAGGTGAACGACTGGCACGTTTTCTCTCGAAGGTATAATAATAATAATAATAATAATAATAATAATAATAATAATAATAATCAATTTATTCGCTCTTTTATAAGAGGTAAACGATATAATTATATTTAATAATATGCATATAGGTGTAAAGGAAATAAAAAATTTAAAAAAGTAAACAAATAAATATAAATAACAATTAAACGAAACTAATCGCATAATTAACCCGAGAAGAACGGACGATTAGGTTTAGATTCTCGTCGAAGATATAAAATATAACGAACGAACAAAGTAACAAAATGCAAGAAAGACAAAAAAGGTGAGAGAAATATGAAACTAATCGCAACGATGCTGTTTTAGCTTGTGCCACGGTACTGGTATATTAAAATGTTTAATGAATAAACAAATAGGAAAAAGACAGGTGAGTAAAAATCACCGTAATTCAGAAAGATAAATATCATTGTTATTTATTTATATAGACATACGTAAGCACGGAGTCATAATCAGTTAACGTTGAGTTTCGTAGTTTCCGTCGAGACGGAACTACCTTAGTAAGCAAATTTTATTTAGACAAAATTTCAGAAAGCAAAACAACGGAAACATCAAATTTTCTCGTGGCTCGAACTTCTTACTCGTTCGTCGCTAATGGAATTCGCTTTATCGGTTCTGTCCGTGCTTTTTCGTACTTTTCTACATTTTTATTTTCTCTTGTGTTTTTATTATTATTATTATTAGTATTATTTTTATTCGTTATTCTCGTTCAGATACGGATCTTTTACTACTTTTACACCAGTTCCCCTCGTTCTCGAATTACCCTCTCGCGCGTTTCGACCATTCGCTGGAAAAAAATAGAAAAAAAAAAAAAAAGAGAGAACGGATTTTTCGATAGTTGGTATCGAAACAGAACGCTGTTTTGCCGTTTTAAGGGCTCCGTTTAAAGCTATTACGATCGTAAAAATGGACAAAACAAAGAAATAAAAAAAAGTCAACCAAGAAAAAACGCGTTGAATATTCGTCGTTGAAAAAGAAAATCAATTTATCGCGAATTTTTTATTATATCGTCTTGTGCGTGTAAGTTAATATGCGTGTTGGAAATGGAAGGAACGGTGTTGTAAGTACAGAGAAAACGAGAGAGAGAGAGAGAGAGAGAGAGAGAGAGAGGAATAACTTCGAAAGGGCAAGCACGAACAAGAAAAGAGGAGAGAGGTAGCTTGCGAGATGTTAACTAAAAAGAGTTTTTTTCATGTGTGCAGTCGGTCTCTCTTTCTCTCTTGCACGCGCGCGCGTGCGCGTGTGTTTGCCTTTTTCTTTTTATTTTTTTAAACCAAGGACTAAAATAAACAGGAACGAACGCACGAGTACGCGCGCGAGCTTGGAAGCTAACAACAAAAAATAATATATATATATAAGTAAAAAAAAAAAGAGAGAGAGAGAGATGGTGTTCGATATAAACAAGCGATAAAAAAGAAATAAAAAATTATATAAATAAAAAGTAAACGATCGGGGTACAGATCGATAGGAACACGAACGTGATGAGAGAGAGAGAGTTGGATAAAGTAGAATAGCAAAAGAGAGAGACAGAGAAAAGTTATAAACTACTCTGGTAACAACGTTAATCGATAAAGTCGGCAGGCACATTTACGTCCCAAGTATGACAAACGAAAATTTAAAAAGCACTCACGTTAACGAGCATAATACTATCGATAATAAATACAAAATAATGGGAAATATCGTAAACGATTAATTGCTGAAAAAGAAAGAGAGAGTGAGAGAGAAAGAGAGAGAGAGAGATAGAACGTGAAGTAATTTTGATCGTATGAAGATGATATTTAGTCATTTAGAACATATTATTTAACGTTCGGATTGATTTTAATTTAGTATCCCAAATTAATATACTTCTTTGTTTTGTTTTTGTCATTGTATACATGGATAATAATTTTTTTTTTGTATTTTTTCCTCTTTCCCGACAATCTCTAGATAAAAAGAGTAATTATGAAAGTGAATTTTGCGTGCTTGTGCATGAGTTATATATATATATATGTGTGTATGAGAAAGAGTATTAGAAGTTCAAGGATATAGTTGGAAATAATATAAATTCTATTGCTGTACAGATAACGTGTTAACATTCTCTTATACTTATAAATTAGTATTATTATATATATACTACTACTACTACTATACTACTACTACTACTATTACTACGATAAAGATACTCGTCGATGATTTTATAAACAATGTTGATCTATGACGGCGAGGATGGCGACGATGCGCGAAAAAATTTCAACACCGAAAATCAATATCCCTCCCCCCATCTTTCCCATATTTCATTTTAATAAAATCCCACCCAGCCCTACTCCCATCCACCTTCTATTCTTCCTGTATCTTTCCCTCTACTCTTCTTCCCTTTCCTCAGCTGTTTTCAATCTTAATTAACGGATCGTTCATCCCTTGTCCTACGATCGTAGCTCGTACGTTATATTGAACAATTTTAACCTGAAAACTTTCTTCATCTCTCTCCTATACCGTCAGTTAGATAATTAATTCCATACTTAATTACTGCATCATGTTTCCCCGTGTATAACTTTCGTGACACAGTAGTTAAACATTATGTTCCTAGTAACGAAATGACTATTTCATTGTATATACCGTAGATCACGTTGAAATCCATCAAGCGAGTTGGTAATTGTCATCGTTCAAAGTTTATTACATCTGTTACATCACGCACCTTTTGTTATCTTCCATTTAATGAAATGGTTATTATCGTTGATAAATCATTCCTATTTATCTCTTTTTAACTCCTAATCGGTGTTGTTTATTTAGAAACATAAATTTTAGAAAATAGAATTTATTTTTTTCTCTATAACCGATTTGCAATCGAAACTTTTTAGACGATTCGAGAGAAAGAGAAAAATGAAGAAGATAGATTTTCTTATATTTTTCTTTCTTTTTTTTTTCCCTAAAGAAATAAACTGGGAACGAGAGAGAAGATAATAAAATATTGCATTTTATCCTATTGTTTTCTTTCCAATCTGAGAAAAGCCAAATCGTCGCCGGAAAGCCCAATCACGTGTCTTCCTGTTAAAAAATCGAATCCTCTGATTGATCCTTCAGCGTTATACACCTATCTAGATAAGAGATAAGAAGATAAAGAAAATGAAAAAGCGCGACGGTGAGGAAGCTAAAGAAACGAATATAAATATAATAATAATAATATTAAATAATAATAATAATAATAATAATAACAATAATAATAGTATTAATACTAAGAAAAAAGAAGCTTCGGATGCGTGCGCTTATTTTCATTTGAAAAAAAAAAAATACTCGATAATCAGTCGGTTTTATTGAACTCGACGCGAACGCGCAAGAAAAGTATAATTAACAATTAAAACTTAAATTTATATTTAAGTATTACAATAATTGAAAAAAGAAGAGAAAAAAAGGTACAAGCAAAAGGAAGAATCTAATGAGAAAAAGATTGAATCGTACGTGAACTCGTTTTTTTTTTTTTTTTTTTTCATTTACGTCGATAGCCGATAAAATCGTTTCTCTTAGATGATTTGATATAAATTTGTTCTTTACTCTCATCACGAGGGAGCAATCTACGAGATTGGTTATTAGAAAAAATTCTTTATCCTTTTCCTTTTCATTTATTTTCTTTTAATTTCTTGCATAGGTCCACTTTACTGAGATTCTCTTGATATTAAAAAAAAGAACAAAAAAAAAAAGGAAAGAATAAAAAAAAGTATGAAAATGTTTTTTATTATTTTCTTTTTTATAACTCTTAATATTACATCCTGCATGAAAATCCATTTTTTGATACGTTCTATCCTTCATTTATTTTGTATGTTTTTTTTTTTTTTTTTCTGATTAACGTTTAAAAAAACCAGAAAAGAAAAGAGGAAATAAACGAATGGTAAAAGTAAAAAGACCTCCTTCTTGACAAGAGTTATTTAATTTTTCACGCGACTTTGTTCAACCTCCCTCCCCTTCCCCCTGCCCCGCCACCAACCCCCCGTTGTAGGAACATTCATTAGCAGTGCAAACTACGTCTTTACGAAATTAGAACGTAGCTCGTAAGATAAACGAACGAACGAATGAAATGACGAGGAAATGGAGATTAGTTAAAGCTATCTTTCACTTTTTCTCTCTTTCTCTCTTCCATCCAGGTTCGTTTTTCGTTTGTTGATCTTTCACATCGAGGAGAAAAAGAAATAAAGAAAGAGAGAGAGAGAGAGAGAGAAAACATGCGCGATCGTTCTCTCGTTCGTTCTATTCGTTCGTTTGTTCATTTCTAAAAAAACTATTTCAACTTTTCCTTCAAATCATCGAGAATACGATAAACGAGATGACCAATTTTTTACAGCCTTCGCGTCGAAGTTTTTCAACCGGCCAAATACAATGTCACGTTTCTTTCTCTTTTAAATACAAATTTAACGATTTTACTCTGACAAAAAAAAACACGAAGAAATTATATATATATATATATATATAAATTACTTAGGAGTAAAAAAGGAGAAAGAAAAAGAAAGAAGGTGCGGGGGTGTGGGTGCGTGACAAAGAAATCGTAGAGAAAAAAAAAAAATAGAAATAACAAGAAAATCGTCTTCCCCCTAATACGAATTTCCTAATTTCGTGTTACTCTGATAATCGTATCTGTCTGTCTGTCTGTCTGTCTGTCTGTCTGTTCGTCTGTTTATATGCGCGCATCGATTTCATAAAGTAGAAAATTAATATAAAAATAAATTCCTCGCGTGCTAACGGAAATAATATTTAAACAAAACAACAAAAAACAATATGATAAAATATTTAAATGATATATATATATATATTATTGATACGACTAACAATAATGAGTCGCATCTCGTATATCTTATTCTGTAAATTACAATTAACCACACGCATACAAACACGTGATATAAATGTAATTAGATTAGAACGCGAAATTGAAAGTGAAAGAGATAAAAAAAAATGGAAAAAAATTAATATAATTGGGTAGGGGGTAGAAGAATATGAAATGAATGATCGATCGTGTATGTTTACGTGCATGTATGCACATGCGTGAAAATAGTTGCGTCAAATTTATTATCTGGAGCTTGAACGGGGAATTTTTACAGAGATAAGAAAGTAACAAAAAAAAAAGAAAAAGATCATTTCGAGAAGAAAATATAAGAGAAGCAAAGAAAGAAAGAAAGAGAGAGAGAGAGAGAGAGAGAGAGAGAGAGTGAGAGAGAGAGAGAGAAAGAGAAAAAAGAGAAGAAATAAGGGCGTGGCCACTTTCGCTGACGGTTTGACATTCGTGTTGATAATTTTCCGGGTTGTATAAATGTGACAGTAAAAAACTATACGTAAAAACCCGTGTAAGGAGAAGAAGAAGGAATCTTTTCTCTTTTCATATTTTAATCTCGAAATGGTACCATCTCTTTCTTTCTCACACTCGTCGTACCCCTAACGTTCCTGTCTTTTCTTCGTATTTCTTCTCATTTGTCTCTCTCTCTCTCTCTCTCTCTTTTTATATCCCTTTTTTTCTCTAGCTCTCTCTCTCTCTCTCTCTCTCTCTCTCTCTCTCTCTCTCTCCCATTTACATTCTCTATATTTTTCTCGTGCTTTCCCGATTCAAGAGGAAAAGGGGGCTAAAGTGGCGTGTAAAAGTAGGGGATGATCTTAAGTACGATCTTTCTGCGATTTTTCTGCGATTTAATCTCTCTCTCTCTTTCTCAGATAAAACGAAGTTCGAAGTTAAAAGAAAAAAAACAAAACAAAAACATTTATTTATCACATTATTGTTCATATATATATATATTTTTTTTTTTTGAGATTAATCGTCCTTTCCTTTTTTATTATCTTGATCTTTGATTTATCTTAAAGAAAAATATTGATTACACCGTTAGACACACAGTCATTTCGTTCTATATATCCATATGTTATACGATTAAGCGTTATTTTTGTTTTGTTTTTTATTCTTTTATCTCAGTTTTATTTTTGTTAAATAACACGCGACCGTAATGGGAAAAAATTAAAAGAGAAAAAAAAAAAAGTAACAATTACGTTGAGATTTTTGCGATAGCGATCGGAATTGGAATGATCGTAGTTCATTGTTAAGATCTCGTGGGATTTTCTTTCAAATTGAAACTACCATCCTGCTCTATTTCTCCCTCTCTCTCTCTCTCTCTCTCTCTCTCTCTCTCTCTCCCTCTCCCTTTCTCTTGCTGATCCAATAAGCAATTATTTGTCGAAAAATTTGCGCGAAACCGAACTCAACGTTTTCCATAATCCATTTTTTTTCTTTTTAGTATTATTCGCAACGGCGAGGAACAAACTCCGAGGCTCGAGAAAATGTTTCACGATGATAGGGTAGAGTTTAAATAAAGAATATGCAAGCACTCCAAGAGCTTGCGAATGAGAAATGAAAGAAAAATACGGGAATACAAGGAAAAGTCAAAACCGTCCATAGGGAAATTTGACGTGCGACGATTGGAAAATATTATAACGTCGTTCCCATTGGAACTAATGTAAAAGTAGAAGAAGATACAAGAGGAGGAGGAGAAGGAGGAAGAACGGAGTGGGAGCTGGAAAATAGGGGGGAAGACTTAAGAGCATTGTCATTTTTCGATGAGTAAAATGTATTTCGATATTCGTCGTACCTTGTTTCACCTTTTGTTTGTTCGTTACAATTCCATATATTTTATCTCTTTATTTCGTTGAGCTTAACTTTTTATAATAATATTCGTCGCTATTCGATACCTCGAAATTGTAATAATGATAATATTAATTGTACACGATTTAATGGTTATTAAAAATCCGTGATTTGAAAAAATAGACCACGAATTTTTGCGTTACGTTGTTGTTAACGAATAAAATTGATTTAGGGGTTGGTTTTTGAAAAAAAAAAAAAAAAAAGGTACAAGATATAGAAATAAAAATAATAAAAACACAATTAATGATATAGAAGGAAGAGAATATCTCGGAACATTTTTCTCGAGGAAAACTTGTGAAATAATTTTATCGACGAGAGATGAGAAAGTTTAACGTCAAATTACACGAAAGGTGTTGTTCGTTCGTTCGTAAGGGTTCATTCGTTCGCTCGATTGTTTTAAAAAATCAATTATTTCGCCGAGGAACGAAATAAATTATTTTTCACCGACTGTAAGCTCCATTTCTTCCGAAAATTAATCTTAACGATTAAGGGGAAAAAGAAGAAGAAGAAAAAGAAGAAGAAGAAGTAGAAGAATAAAGAGAAAGAAAATTTCCTTGTGGATGCGAAAAAAAAAAGAGATATAAAAAATTTGCACTTCTCCAAAAGAGAGAAGCGATTAATAATAATAATATTATACTAATAATAATACTAATTAAAAGAAGTTTCACTCGATTTTATTTTTGGAAAATAATAATAATAATAATAATAATAATTGTAATAATAATAATGATAATGATAATCGTTATTTCTCACGAACGATATTTAAAAGAGGAAAGCAAAAAGAATAAAAAATTAAACAAATAATTAAATAAATAAATTGTTTTAAGCGTCGGCATCGAGTTGTACATATAAAATGAAAACAAAAAAAAAACCAAAAAGAAAAAAAAAGATAAAAGTAGTTTAGACATTTTTGATACCCTCGAAAATATCCACTAACGCGATACACGATTAAACTAACACAGAAAGATTGAATAAAAAAAAGAAAAAGAAAAAGAAAAAGAAAAAGAAAAAGAAGAAAAAGAGAAGAATAAGCAAAGCTTTCGTATTATTCTAACAAGCTCTAAACGAGATACCCACGCGACGAATAATAACGAACCCTATTGCAAGAAGAATAAAAAGAAGAAGAAAAGAAAAATAAACTTAGAAATAGATTCGCGTACATATTATATCAATATATATTATATCCGACGCGAAGAACACGCACACAGACTGCCGAATAAAACTAAATCGTATTATTGTTATCTGCGAAGAAAAAAATGATAAAACCTAAGCCGCGAGTAACGCGATCGTTGTTATTTTATTTTACTTTTATTTTACTTTCTTTTTTTTTTTTCTAAATATTTTTTCCTCTTTCTCTCTCTCTCTCTCTCTCTCTCTCTCTTATATTTTGAAAAAAGATAGAGCAATGAATCTATCGATTTTTACGAAAGAAATTCACTGGAAAAAGTCCGTAGGAATTGTATGTTCTTTTTTTTTGTTTTTTTTTTTCTTTAAATCAATTTATTAATTTATCAATCAAACAACAACATATTTTTTCGTCCACCAAGTGGATGACGAAATATAATATAATGTATTACATATTATATATGAACGAATATATTAATTAATAATATATATAATTGGATTTCAAATATCATCGAAGAGTAACTGCAGGAATTGAATTGTATATTTAAAATTACGATAACAAGAGGAGATCCCGTTCGAGTATTACGCGAAGATAAAATCAAAGGGGAAAAAAAACAAAAAAGAGAAAATAAAATAAAAAATAAACAAAAACAATAAGGAAAAGAAAAACAAGCAGCTTTTTTAAAACAATATTTCTTTCGTCCTTTTTCATTTCTCATCTATTCGCCCTTATCTTTTTATTTAGAAAATTTGCTTCCTTTCTTTTTTTTCTCTCTCTCTCTCTCTCTCTTTCTTCCTTCCTTCCTTTTTATTTTAATTGTAATATTTTTTTCTCGGATAACGTATATATACATATATATATACATCGAAAATCGTGTCACGATCGCCGTGTTTTAATTAATAACTTGACGACAACTGAAACAACAATAACAACAAGAAAAACAACAAATAATGGACAACGGTGTCTCTCTTCCCCCGTTTAAAAAAAGAAAAAAGAAAAAAGAAAAAAAAAAAAAAAGAAAATCCTCGCGATCACTGCCATCTGCTTCGTCGACGATCGCGTTTTTATCTTCCTTCGTCGGTGTTTTCTCGATCGTTCGAAAGAAACCTTTCAAAGATTAATGAGTGTTCCAAGAAAAATCCCGTTCTCCATCGGCGAAGCATCGACGCGAGCTCGGATTCAAAAATCCAATTGTAATAAAAACTTTTACGAACAAACAAACGATAATTGCGCGAAGAAAAAGAAAATGATATCAAATGAAATTGCAAAAACCATACTCGTGATGTCGATAATTAAATCGAAAAAAAAGCGACGTTACGCCAAAATGTTGTTTGATTTTTCAATATACGTAGCATCGTGAATTGTTCGCTTATTTTTTGAAGCTTTGATGCGTTAAGGGTTATCGGAGGATAGGGAGATCGTTACGTTTTAACTCGGACGATAGAAAAATGAAATGAAAACGTGAAAGTTTGATAAAGAACGACGCGAAATAATAGTCAATCGATTTTCATATTAATTAACTAACGCCGACTAAAAATTAACATTTTTCGATGTGGCCGAGGACGGGGCCGAGGGTATTCATTCGGTAGGATAATAAACGTCAACGAACTGTACATTATTATAAAAATATAATTAATTAATCGTTCTTTCTTTTTCCACGAAGAAAAAAAAGATAAATAAAATAATATAAAATAAAATAAAATAAAATGCGCGAATATTGAATATGCGCGTAATAGCGAAAGGGTACGGGGGAAAGGTTGGACGGGGGGGGGAGAAGGGGTAAGCGAATTATTATCGAACGAGTTTTGAATATAGATATAACACACACTACGTTTAATAAAAATAGTATTAAAACGATTAACTAAACTATTGTCACATAACGGTAAACGATACACCCTAATTTGTAAGAATAACGAAAAATAGTGTAATGACGTAATAGCAATCGATAGTACACCATAGGAATAATGACTTTTAATAATAATATTAATAATAATAAAATAATAATAATAATAATGATAATGATAATAATAATAATAATAATAATAAGGATAATGTTACGTTAACGATTAACAAAGATAACCTTAAATAACAATATTCAAAATGAATAACATAAGTAATACCATTAAAGTATATTGAGTGCTAAAAACTAATCAATATGATGATACGAAAATAAGTGGGAGGGGGGGGGTTTAAAAAAAGATGCCACCTACGACATTGTTAATAATCACTAAACGACTATTTATTATTATTATTTAAAAGATATAAGCATGATGATTAAAAAAGAAGAAGAAGAAGACGAAAAAAAAAAGAGTAATTGTGTACGAAGATAAAATTAAAAAAAAAATAAAACATACGTACACGCAAGTACGCAATTCAAAGACACGTATATATACATATAAATATATATATATATATATATATATATATATATATTTATATATGCGTGGCTGTGGGGTTGCGTTTTAAAATAAATTCGAAAGACACTGTAAAACACTTACACGTACCAACATTTAAATAAATACACACACACAAATACACACAAACATTATAAATATATATAAATACAAACACACACGTACACGCGCGCGTACGAAAACTCTTATAAAACTGATAGTATTGTTAAGACAATCAGACTCTTATTATTCCGGCCACCCCGAGGGCCAAAAAAGAAAACCGTGAATATTTATTGTTCGGCCCGTTTCCTCGGCTTTAGACGACGCGTGCGCTCGTGTCGATCGAGGTGTGTTGGTGATAACGATATAAAAAGAAAAAAAAAGAGATACCTTCCTTCTCTTTCTCTTTCTCTTTCTCTCTTACACTCCCTCTCCCTATCCCTCTTTTTCCCTCTCTCTCTTTCTTTTTCTTTTTCTCTCTTTCTCTCTCTCTCTATCTCTCTCTCTCTCTCTCTCGATTTTGGTCTTAGGAAAGAAAAGATTTTTTCCAAAAAAAAAAGTAACATTTTCGGCTGAAATCAAAAAGGATAAATCGTTCGGAGGAAGTATGAAATCGAATAGAAGCGTTTGAAAATAATTGGTTGAAGCTAATTTTGTGAATAATTAAGGCTCAAGGTAGAGAGAATGGTTGAGGGGAAGAGAGAGAGAGAGAGAGAGAGAGAGAAAGAAAGAGAGAAAGAGAGAGAGAGAGAGAGAGAGAGAGAAACAAAGGAAGAGATAGAGCGAGAGAGAGAGATAGAGAGAGAAAGAGAAAGAGAGAGAGAGGGAAAGAGAGAGAGAGAGAGAGAGTAAGAAGCGTGCCAAATGTGCCGTGGAACACTTTTTGTACGTCTCACATTTTCTACGGTTAAAAAGACGACGAGAAATAAAACGACGGCTAGGACTAGGACTAGGACTAAGACGATGACGATAATGACGATGATGACGATGATGATGATGATTATTATGATGATTATGATGATGTTTATGATGATTGTAATGATGAAGAATAAGAGGAAGAAGGAGGAAAAGAAGATAGAAAATAAATATGACTGGGGAATAGAGAGGAACGAAACAAAATGATGGGGGCTAGCTTTTGTTTGTATGTGGTGATTTGAATGACCGAGAAGAAAATAAGAAAAGTCATTCTCGTTCGTTAGTTCGTTCGTTCGCATTCATAAGCGAAATACTTTTTCCCCATCGCGATGTGTGTTGTGCGCGTTAGAAGAGTTCTAGAAAAAATAAGAGCTTAATGGGAGGAAAAAACAAAAATATGAGAGATTAAAAAGATGAAAGGGTATAATAAGGGAAACGTTTGTGAGAATAAAATTGTGCTCGTTGCGTATCCGCCATTTGAACGCGGATCCTCCGCTTGTTCTTTCTATGTAAGATTTTTTGAGAAAAATAAGAAGGTGGGAGGGTATTTTAAGAAGGTATGGGAAAAGTCGTGGGGAAACGAAGAGCACACGTGCACATTTGTGGATAGAAACCACGCACGTATTGCTCATTATACTAACATTCTCACACACGCGTAAACGCATTCTCATGTTTTACATTTGAAAAGGAACTTATTAACTACACACACATCCACACATATACACACATCCCTACACACCCGCGCATACGTACACGAATATTTAAAGAAAAAAAGGAAAAATAAATTAATAATAAGAAGAAAAATAAGAATGTTCATACACGTACTTGCACGTACACGAATACATGAATATATTAAAAAAGAAAAAAAAAAAACAAAACAAAATGTTACGTATATTTGCGTTAAGATTGCGCAGCAAATAAGAAGGTGTGATGGTTTAACTTGTTGGTAGATGTGTTATGAATTCACACTCATACATAACATCGCATACATATATATATGATATATATGCAGCAACATATGCATACGTACATACACATAACATACACAAAAATATTGTAAAAGGACACGATTAACGAGCATATACATATATTATACTGTAAAAGAAAAGATTACATTGAGACACGCGAAAGGAAGGAAAGGGAGACGGAGAAGGAGGAAGAGGAGGAGGAGGTGGTGGAGGTTGAGGTGGAAGTAGAGGTAAGAGGATTAAAAAAAATAATAAAATAAAATAAAATAATACGAGCGTTTTGTTATATCCGTAAGCAGTAGGCGAAACGTGTGTTATAAAGGAGTAAACGTATCGAATCTACAGTTAAATGTTTACGATAAAATTACGGGTAATTAAGAAATTCTAGATTTTTTCTAACTAATCGAATCGTAACGGCGGACTCGTGCCAATCCTCTAGATTTACGACCTAAAACGAGATATACAAATAAAGATGAAATAAAAATTACAAAAAAAAAAAAAATAGAAAAAAAAGAAAGAAAGAAGGAAAGAAAGAAAGAAAGAAAGAGGGAAAGAAGAAAAGAAAAGAAAAGAAAAGAAAAGAAAAGGAATGAAAAGTAATGAGAAGAAGAGAAAAGAAAAGCGACAAAATTGAAGCTGTTATCCTATATTAAGTCGGCTTGGAATATTTGATTAAAAAAATATGTATGTATTATTCGTGAAACGAACGTGAAACTGTGTTTCTCGTGTCAACCTGTCTACCTGCCTGCCTGGTGCCTGCCTGTCTGCTTGCCTGTCTGTCTGTCTGTTTGTTTGATTGACCGACTGATTCTGACTGCTAGATCGTATGTATGTTTTGTGAATGGTCTTTGTATGAGCGAGTATCAATGACGCTTATAAATTTGTTATGACAGATGTCGTTCGTTCGTGTGTGTGTGCGTGCGCGCGTGCGTGCTTGTAAGATCAAATGAAATGAGAAAAAAGACATGGAGAAAGAGAGAGAGAGTGAGAGAGAGAAAATAAGAGTGTTTCCGAAAATAATTTGAAGAGAAAGAATGAGTACGAGTGTCGAAGATGGCAGTAGGTTATAAGTGAGTATACAAATTGTATGAGGAAATGAAAGATTAAGAGATGGTTTTAAGGGAATAAAGTTGAAGAGAGAAAGAGAGAGAGAGAAGGAGAAAACGGAGGAATAATTGTTGAAGTAAGTGTTAAACATTGAACAAGATCAAGACTAAACGTGCACTACGACATAAATGGTGAAAATAAATCGCTAATGAAATCGTCGAAGGACCTTTCTCAGATATCGTCTTCCTTTTGATTTTCCTCCCTTTTATTATTATTATTATTATCGTATAGAATAAACGAAATAGAATTATTTGATGGAGGAATTCAGGAATTAAACAAATAAACAAGAAGACGATGCAATCTTGAAAATACTTTGAAAAAATTTTTTTTCTTTTTGTGATTGAGATTCATTTCTTTTTTTGACTTTCTTTCTTTCTTTCTTTCTTTCTGTCTATTTTTTCTTTTTTTTTGAGTATTTTCACGATAGCGATTGCGGAGTTAGGTGTTTACCGAAAAAGGTAAACTATCAGTTTTCCGCGGAAAACCCATTGGGCTTTGTTCCTTCGTTGATTTGTAAAATGGGACTTTAAAAGCGGGCTATTAAGAGTTTAAAAAGTGTTTGTTTCGATTCTTGGCGTTTTCTTTCCAAGTCTCTAAGTAAGACGACGACCAACGAAAGTACATCGACGAGAATCTTTCGACAAAAGTTTCGTTAAAAGGGTAGCCGATGAAGGATCCCCTCTCCCGTTTACGTATTTTTCACATTTTTCAAATTTTCGAACAATTTTGTTTGTTTAATTATTGTTTCTCTTTCAATGTTTCTTACTTTCTTTTTTTACATTATTATTATTATTATTATTATTTCATTCGCGGGATCCTTTCTCAGCTTGACGATCAGTGAAAAATAACACAGACACATACATTAATATATTTAATCGATAAGTAATAACGCTAATTTGTATCTGCCAGTAATCGTTGGAAAAAAAAAAAATAAAAGAAAAATTAGGTTTAATAAAATATGTGATAAATGAGAATAATCGAAACAAGATTGGTGATGGTGGTGGTGGTTGATATTGGTGGTAATGATTATGATGAACGTTTGAACGGTATATATATATTATATATATTAAATGAAATAATTTCTCGATTGGATCATTCGAGAACTATATATATAAAAACATAAATGCATTTAATCCTTCGCACTCGGTCGCGATATTTTTAACATACGCCATACATGCTCGTTTTCATACATACGCAAACACACACCGACATAGATATGTTCGTAAACGTATATAGAGATCTGCGCAGACACATGAAGGATTTTTAATTAAAATATCTTCACGATTCGTTGATAAAGCGGCAAAATTATCGGGGCTTATCGATGAAAAGTCTTGAATTAAAACCGCGCATAGTGAGAATCAATTCTCTTTTTCTCTCTTTCTTTCTTTCTTTCTCTCTTTCTATTTCTTTCTCTCTTTTTTCGCTGTTAGTACGCGTAACTACTTCAAAGAGATGATTTATTTCAAGTGCGAAGGATTAATTATTAATTATTATCAGATAACGATACATTGATCCGTTGATGACAGGACGTTATTTATTACTAGGGAAAAGTGATATATAATCATTTATAAATCATGGTACAATTTGAAACAAAATAATCCTGATTATATTTCAACCGGATCGATTACCATCATTAGATTTATACAAATTTGTTATAAACTTTGATTGTTTTGATCAAATGATACAAACGAATAATATTTCTTTTTGCGAATAGATAGACAAACGAACGTGATTGACTTATTTTTATCTAAATATTCGATACTCGAACGATTGTTAAAGTGAACACATTTTATTACGCTATATTCACGCATGTATAAAATAATTTCCATGTAAATGTATGCGATGGATGAGACGATCAACACTTGTAACAATTTAAAACACGAATGAGAATGAGAATGATAATGAGACAGAAAAAGAGGGAATTTCAACGGATGAAATATTAAAAAAGAATAAACTATGCGTGCAATAAGAATTATCAGCAAGGATGTTTATTATAAATAAACAACGAATAATCTATACGAGCTCGAATACATGGAAAAAATTAAACTAATGCGATTAATAAGATAATAATGCAGAAAGAAAAAGAAAACGAAAAAAAAAAAAAAAACGTAATTGACGTTGTGTTTGATCTCTCTGTCTACCTATTGCGTTTGTGTCGTTGTGTCGTTAGTTGTGTCTCTTTCTATTGGTCTTCTGTGTTTGTTCGTTTGCCGTTGTGTCTGTCTGTTCTTGTGTGCGTCTGCTTTTTGCTACCGTTCAAACAAACAAACAAACTAAAAAAAAAGGAAAATCGTGCGTATTGTGTGTGTGTGTGTGTGTGTGTTTTGCGCGCGCGTTAATTGTTAGTAAAAATCGAGTTTTAGAACAACAACAATAGCAACAGCAACAAATTAACAACAACGTTGTTCACCGCGACTGAACCTTTGCTTTTTCCGCGGCTCTTTTTGTAATTAAATTGTCCCCAGCCCCATCCCCCCTGTTATCTCGTAAAGGATACACACGAAAAGAAAATGTGTTGATTTGTTTGTTGTAATGACAGAAGCGTCGATCGTCGTCGTCATCGTCGTGGTTGTCGTCGTCATCGTCATCGTCATCGTCGTCATCGTCGCCGTTGCCGTCGCCGTCGTCGATGATTTAAATATTAATTTAACGAATAGCGAATTATTCGACGAAATTCCGTATTACGACTACCAACGAGTTAGCGTGGGCTAACCAATCCGATTTCATGAATTTTATCGAATAATTTGGGAGGAATAAAAAGGAGCCAAAAAAGAACAAAAAAAAAAAAAAAGAAAGAAAGAATTAAAATAATTAAAAAATAAAATAACACGGGGAAATAAAGCAAAAATAAAAATAATAATAAAAAAAGATAGGAAGAATGAAGGAAAGAAAGAAAGAAAGAAACAAGGTTCACTTCGAAGGATATAGATAAAGATGAAAAATAAAAGTATAGAAAAGAAAAGAAAAGGAAAGAAAGGAAAAGAAAAGAAAAGAAAAGGGAGGAAACGTTCGTTCAATTTCTATCGTCGTATTTTAAATCGAAGAGACACCCCTCGAAGTCATCATCATTTATTTGTAAGTCCGTTGGAAATGGTAATCTCGAAGAAGAAAAGAAAAAAAAAAAAAGCAGGAAAAAATAATGAACGAACATAGAAACAAACAAACAAACAAACAAATAAACAATTAAACGTACTACACGGGATCGAAATCCTGTCATTGAAAAACCACCCTAATCTCGCGATTCATCTCGTACACACGCATACATACATACATACACGTATAATATCTCGTTCACAGTCGCTTCGAAGGGCAAATGGCATTTAAATCCGTCTATAATTCCTCACGTAATTCCGCTCTCGGCGTGAAGAAGGAAAAGAAGAAAGAAATAATAGGGAAAGAAGGTTAAATAAAATCGAAGTGATTGAGATATACGAGTTCATAAAAAGAAAGAAAATGAGAGAGAGAGGGAGAAAGAGAAAGAAAGTGGGAGAGATAGGTGGGAAAGTGAGTATGAAAGTTCAAAGGAAATGATTGTGAAAATAAATTGGAGAGAAAGGGAGAAAAAGATAATCGAACGGCAGAATGTGTCTGTGCGTATGAGAGAGAAAGAGAGAGAGAGAGAGAGAGAGAGAGAGAGAGAGAGAGAGAACGCGTGTGTGTGTGAAAGAGAAAAAGTGTAGAAGAAAGAATAAGAGAAAGAAAAATGAGACAAGAAAAAGAAGAAGAATAAGGGAAGTTATATAAATATCTATATATATATATATATATATA
>NW_014569643.1:327169-486931 GCF_001313835.1 Polistes canadensis
AAAAAAAAAAAAAAAAAAAAAACAACAAAGAATTTATATATGTATATACGTGTACGTATGGAAAGAGTTATAGATACATAAGGTAACACTATCGTAGTGTTATTTTACTTTTCTTTCTATAACGACTTTTTTTTGTACAATATTTTCCTGTTTCGTCGTTATTTTCCCGGATGTTTCATATTATTCAAGAATTAATTTCTTTCGATTGTAGTATTTTTATCTACTGCGATACTCATTCTCCTTGTTCCATGATTTTTTGTTGTTCCCTCGTTGCTTGGTATCTACGAAAGATATAACCTTTTAACAGGAACATCTGTATGCAACTCGTGCACCATCCAGGATAAAGCGGGGTGGGGGAGAAACAAGAGGAAAAAGAAAAAAGAAAGATAGAAAGATAAGTATTGGAGGATGAAAAGAGAAGAAGATGAAAGCACGGGAAAAGAGAACACGGTGGTGGTGATGATGGTTGTTGATCGATGTGCAGCATGTTACTGCGTTAATTCGCTTTTTTTTTTTCTACCATAGTTATATTTTTCTTGTATTTTCTCTTTCTCTTTCTCTCTCTCTCGTTTTTTCTCTTCATTATTCTCCTTCGTTGTTCCGATTATCTACCTTTTCCCAAGGGGGATGACAAATGGTGACACGAGAGAGATGTTTCTTCTTCGATAATTAATGGTAGACACAATTTAGTATTTTGTTAAATATTATGAGTTATCGTTTAAATTGTGTGTGTTTATCTAAGAACAGTAAGTATATGTGAAGATTTTCTTATAATATTAGAATATTATATTTATATGCAAGGAAAAAAAAAAGTTCTTAATAGGTGTCCTATCTTTTTATCTCCCTTTTTATAATACCACAAATTAATGTATCTCGTGTTGCCAAATTGTAAAAAGGAAAGAAAGCAAAGTTTTCTTCGAGCTCGTCGAAAGATAATTTTGAGTTGGAGAGAAAACAGGAGGCTGTCTATGAGGTAAACTTTGTATTATATACAAAAAAAAATAATAAAAAAAGAAGGAACTGAAGGTGAAGAAGAAAACAAAAGAAGAAGAAGAAGTAGTAAAAGGGATGCTGGGATGCGTGTCAGACCAATTACTTCCTGCGTCTTATTATTACACACGAACTAGGGGTTATCTACTTCCTTGATCCTCTCGTATTTCACAAGGATCTACTTTCTCACGCTTTAAAGTGTCGTCCTTTCTTTCACAGGACATATAATGTTCTGTGAGGTGTTTCAAAGTATAAACTTTTTCATCGTATCCGCCATTCATCTAATCTCTTTTATCTTTTTACATTTTACGGTGTTACAATGGAAAAAAAATATTAGTAGTAGTTTTATATTATCTTTTATTTTCCTTACATTTTTACTTACAACCTTGCAAGACAAGTCCATACAAAATTATGAAACACTCGAGCGTATATTTCTTTTTTCATCTGGTTGGTCCACAATGATCAATGACATTGAAATGTAGATAAATAGAATTTTGATTGATCTTTTAATTAGATTGAAACGATTCTAAAGTTGATGGATTCTAATTAAGAAAGAAAAATAGAAAAAGGACTTTTTCTTATTGGTGCTAGTAGAAAGGAAACAAACGGCTTGTCCCCTCCTTCTAATTTAAAATTCGCGCCAACGTCAGATATATAAAGAACAATTAAGTTGAAAGGGATGCAAGGGGTGCAACTAGAAACGATAAATTTTCTTCGTGAAAGTTCTTTCATTAAAAGCAGAAAAGGTCACTGAAAAGGTGGACGAGGAGGAGAAGGAGGAGAATGCATTTTTACGCTAAACGAATTGTTCAAATAAGACTAACATTATTCGAATTAATGTAGAATAATATAAATGTTGGCTAATCTTGTTTTTAATACGAACAATTTCGAAAGTTATTTCGAACGGAAAATAAAATGATTATATTATATTTGTATACTGAACTGAACCATTATTTCTATCGATCGTTGCACTACATTTGTTAATTCGGTAATAAGCACGTACTGGCTTGAATTAATCGAAAATCGTATTTAAAATTCGATCGTAGTAAATACCTTTGAAATTCGAAATCCAAATGAGAAGAAGTACACGAAGAATAAAATGAAGAGAACGATTAACAATTACGTTTTACTTTACTAGGGAGAAATTAATTAAACGTTGTCGATCCTTGTAGAGTAACTTTACAAAATTTTCTCGTAGATCCACTTCAAGTTTTACATATTAAAACGGGAAAGATCTGGCAAACTTGTGTATTACGATAAGTGAAACATATGGAGTAAGTAAGTACTTCCTAATTCACTGCATTTATTTCAAAAGATTTCTTTTGGTATTCTTATTGGACGAACAGAATATACTTTATTCGATCTTGAAAAGAAATAAAATATTATTAAAGATTTATATGTTAATTTATTAATATACTATATTATTCGTTTTATATATTCTAATATTTATATTAAATATTAATTTTATATTATATTATTAATTTTCTTTTTGTTATATTCATACAAAATTATTATTTTTATTCCTAGAATAGGCTGTTAAAATTTGTCGACAAAAAAGAAAACAAGGACAACGCGTATATTTATAACATACAATTAGATCATTTTCATAATGATTAAATCACTATACATTTGCACATATATTTAATGGATTAAAAAAAGAAATAGAAAACTCGCAACACTTTGTTTTTTATCAAACAGAAGAAGAGTTTCAAAAAGAGAATAGGGAAAAATCGGGTCAAACCAGTTTCTGGATTTCCGTTAGCTGTTAAAATCACGCGTGTGTTAATCTTTCGTCCAAACATGGAATAAGCCAGGAGCGTGTTTAAAAAGAAGCTTCGTTGGTTGGTATATCGACGGATTCTCTTGTGTGTTTCCTGGTTGCAATCGAGAATCGTGGTAGCAGGCAGTGAGGTTCGCGATTCGTTGGAAAATCGATTAGGTTGGTTTGAAAATTCGTAGGATGGTCGATATCATCGAGAGAGAATTTGGGGAATTGGGGGCTGAGAGGGTGGCGAGGAATGAAAGAGAGAAAAAACGGACGGAATTTAAATTCACCTTTGGAAATCACCGACACGTTTTGTTGCCGTTCTAAGTTAAAAACAATCAAATTATCGGCTATCGATCGTTCCTTTCAAATATCCTCGGTGATCCTTTTTTATTTCTTTTTTTTATTTCTACAAAGATTTTACCTTTGTATTCGATTAAAAAGAGAGAGAGAGAGAGAGAGAGAGAAAAAAACAAAGGGGAGACAACGTAAAAAGATAGAGAGAAAGATTAGGAAAAAGTATTAAATAAAAACAAGAAAAAAGAATTGGTAGTAGTTTTTAAAGAGGGTAACTTCACTTGTAAAGGACTTTATTCGAATAAAATTAAATCATTGACTGATATGAGAATTGGCATGGAGAGTTTGAATTGTATTCTTTAAAAACCGCGTCGTCGTGTCTACTCGTCGTCTCGACTCGAACCGTCGATTAAAAAAACATCAAAGATTTCACTTTGAAATAACTCTTACCGGTGATAAAGTTCTCGACCCTATTTTTTCCCCCCCTCCCTTTTATTTTATTTTCTTTATATTTTGTTGTTGTTGTTGTTACTACAAACCAAACAGTTTTCGACAAAATCAAAATAAAAAAAAAAACCCGTTCGAGTTTCGTTGTGAGGTAGTAGTGGTGGTAATTAAAAAAAACCTACACATTATTGCGCGTGCACACTCATGTTTGTTATTTTTTATTGAAATTTATCGTAAATGGAAAATAAAAGAGAAGAAGGGCTTACTTTAACTTTCACTATTCGAAAAACTTCTTCTTCTTCTTCTTATTGGAAAAAGAACTTTTCTCTTGTATATGTCGTCTAGATGTCGAGATAAAGCTTTCGAGAAAGAAAATTCGTAGGAAAAGGGTAAGAAAAGAAAGTAACATGGTTTAGATGGTTGATCGAGCGAGAAGGGTAAAGAAGAAGATAGATCTATAGAAATAGATAGAAATAAATAGATAGAAATAAATAGATAGAAAGAGAGAGAGAAAGAGAGAGAGAGAGAAAGAGGGAGGGGGAAGATAAACCACATCGAATGTTTCGAGGCGGTGAACGAGATCGATTTGCGGTAATCGAGCGGACGTCGAAAATTGGGGGTGCTTTGTTAGTTACGTCGAAGACTAAAACGGAATTAAGGGTGGACCTTGTATTTCTCTCCATCTCTCTCTCTCTCTCTCTCTGTCACTTGTTCCATTGGAATGAACGTTAACCACGAAGCTACTAATTGAAGACTGATTTGGCACGAAAAGGGTTGAAAAGCAAGCTTAAAAGTATCTTTTTAAGAAAGAAAAGGGGCTTCCCTCCGTTAACTTAATTCTTGAATGGATCGTAGATCGATTACCCTATCGAGAAATTTATTCGCATATATCAACGACAAATTGTCTCATTTTCAGTTAATATTTTTTCATAATAGGAAATCAATTTATTGTGAAAACAGTGTGAGAATCGTAGATCGTGTGTCAGAATTTTTGAAAATGAGATTAATCATATTTTGTATGCTGTACTTCATTGTTTCTGGGTATAGTGATTCGGAAATTGTTAAAAGAACTACGAGGATAATTTCCTTTAGAAAGGGCAGCACTTTTTTTGTAAGTATTTATAAAAGGTTTGTTTTATTATTTCTATATTATTATATTATATTATATATATTTTTATTTATAATACTTATCGATTTTCTTCGTCGTGATAGTAATAAATCAATTATATAAACAATGAACTATAAGAGATATCGTAGAATTATAACGATACCGTTATTACTCAACACTTCGTCGTCGTTGTTATCTAAAAATCAGAAAATTTAATATAAAACTTGATTTTCTATACGAGGACGTTACGGTATCGAGATAATTAAAAGTTTCACGTCCTGGATAGAAGGTAGGCGAGAACACATCGGATTAAATTTATCGTTTTAAAAGCAAAAAACGCGAGAATAAAGATACGGGAGGAAGAAAAAAAAAATAAAATAACATCGGATGAGAAGTCAGGCTTAGCGAAACGATGATACAATTAATTATAATGATCGATCGTCGAAAATGTTCGGTTATTAATATAATGTTCAACTATAAATTCTGTATTTTGATATATTTATTGTAAAATATTTCCTTAGATTTTCATGAGCGAAGATTCGATTGGATTTAAATTCCCTTCTAATCGCATCTCGCCTATCTCTTATTCATTTCTTTTTCTTTTCTTGCCTTTTTCTTTTTTGGTCTATCACCTGTCTTTTCTACCGCTCATTGCACACGAACTATTAAATCTAAAACGTTGTAGAGCATTATTAAATCTTTTTAAGTCCCATTTAAACCGAATATATCCGATCTGACAATTTTTACTATTATTCGCGGAAATCGGATTTACTCTCATTCATCTACCTCCACTACCAACCACCCTCCACCCCATCCCCTTACTATAATTTCTTTCTCTCTGGAGTCCCACTGTTCGTTTTCTTTCTATCTCTGTTTCAACCATTAGTCCTGCCTGTCATTCAACGTAATCCAACGAAACGAATATAAGTCCATAGGAATTTCAATTTTCTTTCATCTTTGTGGAATTCCTTCGAGTCGATTAAATATTTCATTTCTTCTTCATGCTCGTCATAGAGATATAGAAACTTTTCTAAGAAAAATACACCCTATAATGTTTTGATAATTATATTTAAAACAATTCGTTTGCTTGTGACATCATATATTTCTTTTTCACATTTGAAATCAAATTTTAATTTCATACTTTATCTAGTCGCCCCTCTTGCGAATTCATATATTACCTAATTGACGTATAGTAATGCTACCTCTATTTTGTTCATACTTAAACTGATCAGTTCAGTTGTTTCATGATTATTTCATTAATTATTTCATTTCATTTCATGAAATGGATTTCACAAATTAACGTCAACATATATATTACATATACTTACACGTGTATATTTTATAACACGAAAGAAAAGAAAAAAAGTCTAGTTCTACTTGGTAGCAGTCTAAATCCGTGGAAACCTTTACTAATGAAGTCGCCTGGACTCCCTTTGATGCGCTCATCGTCATCGTAGCAAGCTTTATAAACTCTCTCGGTAGAGAATATCGAGCGGTCCTCTCTTCTGGAATTAACCCGTGTACGACAACGGTGCCGCGGGGACATAGATTTTTCATTAGATTTTCCCGTCAAGTTCTTCCACCTTGCTACGATGAGACATAAAGGGAGAAAGAGAAAGAAAACTTCACGTACATATTCGTTACAGATTTCCTACATATTTTATATAAGGGGTGTATCTATTACAAAGGGTTAACGAACATTCAAACAGTACGCCAACACAAAATCTCAGTCTTTTATATTAGAATATGCGATTCTTCCCATAAAGATGTCAGTCTGTTTTATCTCTACTGTTCTCTTTTTTTTTTTGTTTAATTTTTCTCTGCTGCTTTTATTACAAAATCGATACAAATAAAAAACGAGAAGAAAAAAACAAATTTTCATTTCGGCAGACGATTCGTTTCAGTTCGAAGTACGGTTAACATTCTAGAACAGCACCAGGTGTTTCAAAGCATCCCTTTCTAGCTGTATATCTATCCACGTGGCGATACGGTGAAATAGGGTTGGTTGGTTACTACGAAGGGAAGGGGATGAGTGGGGGAAATGGACTGGGGTGGATCCATCCTTTAACGATGGAAGAATTATGGCGGCGGTAAGCACCGATACGGTGGCACACTTACGACCGAGTGCACGGTAACGTCAATGAAACCACGCTGTTTAGTAGCTGCACTTTCTCATGCCAAAGACGACGACAACGACGACGACGACGACGACGACGACGAAGACGACGTTCCGTAAGAGCATCCTGCGAAAGACGATCGTATATAACTTTATTTTTCGTTCGAGGCTCTTTTAAAAGAAAGGAAAAAGAAAAGAAAAGAGAAACAAAAAACAAAAAGGTCGTTTGTCAAATTCAAACTGTGGCAAAAAGTTGGGCTGACTTTATTTTCTATATCACGAAGAAAATTGTTCGAAAAATGATCGACTCTAGTTGCTGTATTACACGCGACTAAATCGTAATCAATTGTTGTTGTTGGAGAGGGGAGAGTAGAGCCAAATTTTTTCTAAATGCATCTGTAGAAATAATATTGTTTAACTCTTCCATCTATTACTCCTCCCCCACCTTATCAACAATTAGCATTACTTACAATTAAACAATTTTGACAATAATGTCATTTGAAAATTTGTAATAAAAAGGTCCGCGTTAAAAGAGAATTTGAAAAATTGATTTGAATTTAATTTGAATAAATAGAACAAAAATCGTGAAGATATTTCAAAACGAAAGTACAGTACTGTGCGCGTGTATAAGTGTGTCTCTGTGTGTTTGTATACTAGAGCAATTGGAAGGTCGAAGGGAGAAGGACGTTTTCGCGATACTATCCTAAAAGGCATTCTCGATTTATCACTCAGGCTTTCTCTCAAGGGAAAACGAGTGGATGCATTTTACTCTCGGCGTCTTTAAGAATGCAAGGAGAATTATGAAAGTTCGCGATAATGTGCCAGCCCTGTTGTAGAGTTCGTGCCTTCGCGAAGAAGAGACCCTGAGAGAGGGTTAGGGCTCTTGGGTCGTCCTATCTATGTATATAAACCAATCGAAATTTGTCATTGTCGTCCTGGTTTCTATCGATTCTTTACTAAGAACACCCAAGAAGAAGTAGCATCCTTGCAATATGCAAATATTTTAGCATGATTCATCATTCACGATTTTTCGAGACTTCCAACAAAATTATACCCCTTTTCTTCTCTTTCTCCTTCGTGTTATTTCCTTATTTAGAAAAAATCATTTCGATAGGCGATTAAAATCATGCCAAAAATCATTCATTTCCATTTAAATATTGTTTCTGATTGATTGCTCGTTCCTTTTCAATTTTTTCCCTTCTTAAAATTAATTTTCATTTATTTTTATACGAATTATAGTACATCATAGATTAGAATTAGTTGAGTCTTGACGTGTATTGTTATACCCATAACAAAGAGTTCCCTTCTCCCTTTAATATCTCTTCCTTTAGATGTGTTCACCCTCATCGAAATCATTCCAATCTCCCTTCCGCGATAAATCATTTAAGTTTCATCCTCGTAGATGTACACGCATACATGGAAACGATTTTCCAAGAAGACACGTGCCTATAAGTCATAGAAAATCTCTTAGATTTATCACCCTTATTCTTTCCAACATTTCGAAGCCTAAGACCGATCATATTCATGGAAAATTCCATGCTAAATTCAAGCCACGTATAATCGTAATCCTTCTACGATCAAATCAAACTCGTCGAGAGGATTTGAATATTTTCCGACGAATTAACTTATTGATTACTACGCATGATCATTATCTTTTCACCTAAGTATTCAAACGTTATATAATTTTGTTAAAACTAAAGAGAAAGAAAAAAACTAATCATCATATTGAAACGTTGATGTTAGGGAAGTGTGAAGTAGGTTGTTTGCATTTGTCGAAAAGGTTCTGCTTCCGATCTCGTACGTATTATATGTTGGTAGTAGTAAAGGTGATGAGGATGATGGTGATGGGGTAGTGGTTGTGGTAGTAGTAGGGGTGGATGTTCGGTTGACAAACGGCTTGCCAGATCCAGGCGACGAGCCTCTGGCTCCCCTATCGTGCAAGCGTTGCCTTTTGCCACGTTTACACGAGTGCAATACCTTCACGATATAGAGTTTAATAGCAACTAGAGCCAGTACCACCTGGCCCTGCCACTCTGTTTCTGCCAACTTTCTCTCGGCTACTGTGTAAGAGAGAGAGAGAGAGAGAGAGAGGGAAAAGGGTGAAAGGGGGGGGCTTGTACCGTCTATGTTTTTGTGTGTGAAAACTAGTCGAGGAGAGTCCGGACGACGTACGTTCGTCCTTTCACCTTCTCTTTTTCTTTTTCTTATTCTCTTGCTGTCTCTCTTTTCACAAGCTTGGAAAATCCCAGTGGAATTGGAGACGGTGATAAAATGGAAAACGCGTCGCTTCAAAGCCGGAAGTCAGAGAGAGGGAGAGAGAGTGAGGAGAGAGAAAAAGAAAACTTGTCCTAAAGGGTAGGCCGTTTCTTAACGTCAAACGAACAACCCAAAAATGTCTTTTATTCTACTTGGACCATTTGATTATTCTTTAAAGGATTACGTTCAAAGTACTTCTCGTTTAAGACGAGAGAAAAAAAAGAATAGAACTAGAGGAGATACACATTTTGTATGAGTTTATATGTGTATATCAATTTCAAATATACCTAAACACGGATTTGATTTCTTTTCTTTTCTTTCTACTACTTCTTAACCCTTTCCTTCCAGACTTTTTTTATTTTTCTTCGCATATATCCACTCCACTTTCTTTCATTCATTTATTCGTTCTCTTTCTTTCTTATTTTCTTTCTTTCTTTCTTCCTTTCTCTCCATTGCTTTTGCATAAACTTGGAAAATTTGTAGAATTTCGTTGGTTCGATGTACTCAAAAGCATCTTATCGTATTCCCTATCGTATTCTATCGATCCGGAAATGGATTTACGTGGAACTTGTTTCAGTTACTACTATAACATAGGACCGCGAGGAAACGGAATAAGCATATCAAGTGTATTGCAAGACGATACCTAAACGTATACTTGTCTTTTTTTTCCAACCATCTTTGAAACAACTCTACTTTCTCGAACAATGCTACTTATTTTGTTCTTCTTTTTCTACTTAACTTGTAATTATCCTTCGACTACGTATATTTTTTCAAAATAATAAACGATTAAATACTCCTACGAGATTAAATAGATAAATTGTGTCCTACGAAAAAGATTTCAATACTATGAAATACCTAGGACCGATTTTAAGTACGCGAACAAAAAAAGATTCGTTCGATAAATATTTTTTTTTTTATAAATAATATATATATAGCTACATTTCCGAATAGAGGTGGAGATATTGAAATTTGTGTAAAGAAGATATTAATCAAATATTCACTTTATATCGATATAACATTCCCTCTTCGAAGATGCTCCAATATGAATAAGTTTTCTTTTCCTTCCATAGGTATGGTATGAAGAAATAGGGGGTGGTAGGAGAAAAGTGGTGATGGCTTTAGTGGTGGTGGTGATGGTAGTAGGGTTTAAGGGGAGGGGGGGCGGTAGTTTGGATGTAGTAGACGTAGCTTATCCGAACCATAGTAAAAATATTCCATATTTCAGTCTCTCAGCAGGCATCGAAGCGAAGCTGGAAGAAAACCGATAGAAACTGAACGAGCATGCGTTTATGTATGTGAGTGTGTGCGTGTGTAGGATAAACGTGAAAGTTTTTCTTTTGAGAACGCAATCCTTGTAATACGGAAACTATAAATATGGCTACCACGGCATGTGTTAAACGTTTTCTTTATTTCTTTATTCCACTTCTCTATATCTGTCTCATTCTTTCTTTCTTTTATTTCTAAAACCGTGTCTCACAGTCAGTGTTGCATATTCGGGAGAAGTTTCGCTCAACGAATTGCGATTCCCACGATTTGATACTTTTTTATTTTATCTCATAGTCTTTCCCTTCTCTTTCTCTTTTTCCTTATCGTATCTTCTTTGTCTTCAACATTTCCAGTCGAGATTTTGTACGTTAAACGATAATGCTATACGCGATGCACCGAACACGTGAACATGCCCATAGAAAATAAATTCATACAACACGTAACCGTGTCACTCCACTTGAACGTTTTCTAGTTTTGTAATAGTGCTACCTTTCTCTCTCTTTTTTTCTTTCTCTTTCTTTTCCTTTTTCACTCCTTTCCCTTTTTTCTTTTCTCATTTATATCATACATATTCCTATACCGAGTATCTCCAAACGATTTTATTACACGTACGATATAAAAATATTAATTTCATGAAATATTCAACGTCATTCTTATATTCAAGATTGAACAAAATTGTCTACGAATCATATTCCGAATAAATTTATAATTATTTTCTAAATGTTATACTTTTTTATCAGCTTTCTTGAATTTATGGAAAATCTGTCAAAGGAATATTCTAGTTCTTTGTGTTACTAAAACGTAGAGTGATGCCGATGCTCTGAGAATTGCTGATTTTTTTCTTCTTTTTTTTTTCTATTCATTATACTGTAATATGTAACCTCTTCCAACGTTGCTTATAATACTAAGCAAACTGGTACGGTTGAATCTCAAAGAAACTCTCATATTGAAATCTCTTCATATTTTTTTCTTCTTAAATTCTTTTCTCTTACATAATATCGTTTCTTTTTATCGTTTCATCTATCCTTCAGATATTTTTCTCGTTATTATTTTCTTTATCAGCTTATTATTCTCGTACCGGCAATAAACCTTCTATCACGATAAAAGAATTTTTATTTATGATTAAATGATTTTTCTTCAAACTTAAATCTTAAATTTGACGATAAAAATAATCATAATCTATACCTATGCGTATTAACGACTAATAATATTTATAATATCTATTTAATTTGAACTTCTCAGTACAGAATGAATTATAAGATAACATCGTTCCCGGATAAAACACCGATTTTCGCTCAGGCTGCTGGTTTCAAAGTCGCATGGGAATTACCAACAAATAACATCTTGGACAATCGCGTTGGCAGATCCCTTTCGGAGATCCACAAATCCGCGAAGCTAGTTTACCAAAGGTAATAAATAATTAAATAGGAAGTTAATAATGGAATGGACGAGTCACTGATTTTAGGATCACCTGGCCTAGAATTCCGAACGTTTAGGATATATATGTATATATATATATATGTACATGTATATACCTTTATGTATATACAATTGAAGGTAAGGGGAAGGGTGGAAAGCAAAGAGGCCGGATTTCTGGGCGTTCTCTTCAAGATTTCGGCGGTAGGAAGGTGGTTTAAATATTGCCCAATGCAATCTCGTCTTCTCAAAAGCCAACCCTTACCTAAGTCTCCATTACGATCCCTCAACGATAAATCTTTACTTCTCCTTTGATTCCCATATAAATTCCATTGAATTAATTCGTTTAATCGAATTGAAAATTGCTATAAATTGCTATCAAGTTTTAACAAATCCATTGAAAATGTAACATCAATTATGGGATATTTCTGTTATTTCCTTTTTCTCCTTATTATTTCTTTTAATTTAGTTTATAAAAATACGCGATATGTTTCAGTCACGGTTTTGACGGGCACTCTTGTCTCTTGAAGAACATTTGCCATATTCTAGAGTACGTTAAACGAAATGACGGCGTTATTGCGAAGATATTGAAATTATTCGTCGGGTAAGCGTTCCGCATATTAATATCAATTACACGTCTCCGGTATTAATCACGTTCCGTTTTCAGGCCGTACATTAATAACGACACGTCGACCAATCCTGGATCGTCGGATTTCTGTCGCGTTCATCTAGAAAATTGTCCATTACAGTTTCAAGGGGTCAACGCTTTTTCCAACAGGATTTACGATCTTTGATAATGTTATTTCTAGATCAAGAGGATTCTACATTTACGATTTTCTATTCAATTCTATTTCGAAAATATATTAAGTCGTTTAGTATGGGACGATCGATTACTATAATTACTTTCAGTTCGAGATTTGATATTTAATACTTAATGACCTAATATATATATATATATATATCTTTATAAAGTCCTGAACAAATTGATGCAATTAAATATAGAATTGTTTAATCCGTATATTTGTAATTATAAGATCACGTAACTTATAAAAGTTCATGGAATTTAATCGTAGCGAATATTAAAGCTTTAACGATAATTTAACCACTTTAACTAGGACGACCTAACGACTCCTAATTCGTAGTAACTTGTCCACGGTACGCGTTATAAGCGGCTACACTGTTTTAATAGAGAGAAAGAGAGAGAAAGATCCCAGGGAAAAGTAGAAAATTTCTTTCCTTTTTTACAACGGAATTTAAAAAGATGGAGGATGCTCGTGTTGAAAATTCTCTTTTCACCTGTGAAAATTTCATTTTTTCGTGGCGATGACCACGATGATTAGTGGTTTTACTGTAAAGTAGGAGGTGGTAAGTTACGAGTAAGGGGAGGAAAAATATATCGACGTCAGAGCCATTATTTCTCTCTCTCTCTCTCTCTCTACTGATTGTGAATACCAACACACGTTCGTATGAAGTTCATATAAAAGATAAAAAAGAGAAACGCGTATTTTAGAGAATTATAATCATATACTTAGTAAATATATATCAAGGATAAACTTTTTCAACTAATATTCTATATCCTTCTCCTTTTTCTTTTAAACGATGAACGATAATTTCCTTATCTGTGTATACGTTAGATCAAATTTCATTAGAGTATTCTCGTATAATACTCTTTCACGTGCATTGAGTTGACTTATAAAATTTCTCAATCCCCATACATCCATTCTCGAATAAATTCTTTTTCATTTTTAGTTTCATTCGCATTCCCTAGTCTTTCCCCATATCTCATCCCTCGTCTCTTTCTATCTGGTCACGTCGTTCTATCAATAGACAGAGAGTGCGTATGAGAGTGAGAGAGTAGAGTGGTTATAATTGCATCTGGCGGTCCCGTTGGTGGGCACGTTAACGAAAAGCATTAATTTAGAATGCTCTGTGGTTTTCTTCTCAGACAAGCAAATACTCATACAACTCCCATATCCAATTAACGGCTCGCTCGTTTTCCCACGATGAGCTATGAAACGAGGAAATAAGAGTTGGCGAATGAAAAGGAGCCTAAAAGCTTCACAGCTTTTCTTCCATCTTTCTTTTTCTCTTTTTTTTATTTATATTTCATTATATCTACTTATATTCCTTTTTTTTCTCTTTTTTTTTACATACGATTATATATGTCACTTATATCACTTATGTCACTTATATTACTTTATCTTTTTTTCCCCTCAAATTTTCTTTCTTTCTATATATTATTGTATTTATCTATCGTCTGATTGCAAATGCTTCACACGCTAATTAAAAGTGACCGAAAGAGGTTTCGAAAGAGAGAAAGAGAGAGAGAGAGAGAGAGAGAGAGAGAGAGAAGCAAACTTTAAAGGACATCCGATTATTGACTTTCCTTTCAGTTTCTTAATTGCTTTTAACAACTTGCGGTAGAAATGGGAAAAGCGTAAAATTCTTCCGTATTTTTGTGACATCTCCGATGCTTTTCTTCTATCAAAAAGATCGAGATTTGACGATAGAAATTCTAGGATACCGAATTCGAATTGCTTTTCATTCGAAACGAAGATTCTTTTCTAAACAAGATGGTAAAGAAATAGAAAGAAAAAGATTATCGTCAAAGAGCGTGTACACACGCTTGCTTCCCCTTTTTGAAAGGAAAAATTCATTTGCGCGTCGCAAATTTCGATCAAAGATTTATACGTACCATCATACGAACTAACACTTCGGTTCTTTACTTTGCTTTTCTTTTTTGTTTAACTTTTTCTTTTCTTTCTTTTTTGTTCTTTTTTATTTTCTTATCGTCAATTTTTCAAACAAGCCACGCGAAGAATAACATTTTTACCCGTATACTTTAGTTTTTTATCTCCCACTCGTAATAGCAACCTGATAAATATTTTAAAGAGAAAGTTACGACTGCACATAAATGGATCTTATGTATATCCATCTTCACTCCTTTCTTTCTTTCTTTCTTTCTTTCTTTCTTTTCCTATTTCTCTCTTTTTATCTACGTTTCTCATAGAAAATGCAAAAGGAATGTTTACATCAAGCAGACGTGTTTATTCTTCCTCTTTTACCAACGCAACTATCTTCAAGGCTTCCTAGATTCAGTTTTAGGAAAGTAAAGCAACGCTTTTCAAATTCGTTCCATGCCGTATTTAATCTTTCGTATTCATGAATAATAGGAAGGGCAGATTAGAGAAAGAGAAAGAGAAAGACTGTAAGAAAGGGAGAAAGGGAAAACATTGAAGCTGTTCGCCTTTTGTACCAGTTTTCCTTTATCTTTTAATACATTACAGCGCGATCTATTAATCTAAGAATTTTCCTATAAAGATAGTCTCTTCATTTAAATTACATTAACTATCTATTTACCTATATAACTACTTACTTGCTTACTTTGATACGGAAAACATGAGATTTTAAACAAAATAACTTCAATCAAGAACCTTTTATTATCCAATTAGATTCTTATTTATATGAGAATATTTAAGATTATAAATGAAATTTTTACAAATATATCCTTTGATAGTAGCTTTGAAGAAGCATCTCAAATTGAAAAAAAAAATAGGAGTTTTATTAAATTACTCGACAGGATAGTTTTCAATATATACACCTAAAAATCCCTGGGGAACCGTGAAATATTATACAATTTTCAATATTTTCATTTTATTTCCGACTTCTTATTCGTACGAAATTGGTCTTTCGACAGTTGTTATAATACAATCAAAAAATATATAAAATAGAATACGGGTACCTGAGTTCATTTTTTCAATAACATCAACGTTTTTTTTTTGTTAACCAGTCAAACTTGTATACGTGGTCATCCACCTCTTGCAGAAATGTTTGAACGAGAACTCGAATAAATAAGTTAGCTTAGCTTTATTTAACTTAGGAATATCGCTGGATAAACAGGTGGGGTGGTCATTTGAACCGGTATAAAAAAAAGAAAAAACGGAGAATGCTCCGAGAAGAGGTTACTACCGTTACCGAACACTCGGAAATCACCAAAGAAAACATTATTCTCCATCTTTCTTTTTCTTTCTCTTTCTCATTTCATCCCGAGTTGTTTAGTAAATCTTGAAATCTTCAAGAAGAAACTAAACTAACCAACAGCTGCCGGCAGAGCATCAAGACAGCGTTCAATCTACTTCGTGAGATATAATATTTAACGAATCCATGCAGTTTCTATATCATCTAATCGATATCACGTTGTTGAAAATGACACGAGCATAACAGAGATGAGGATTATTATAATATAAGGATTTTCATCTTAATCGTCGCGAACGTTATTTTATTTTCATTAATTTAATATAAATCTGATTTTTTGTAAACGATCGGTTATTATTAAATCGATTTACATCCTTCCCCTTTTACGATCCTCGCAACACGAGATTCTTTTCTTCCACAAACTTCTCCGGGGTTTCTCGATTAATCCAAGTTTTTCGAACAATCTCCTCTCGGTATCGTGGAAAGAAAAAAGAAAAAAGGGAACAACGATGAGAGGAAAAATGAGGAAGTAAAGTGAGTTTATTTATGTTATCGTAGAGAAATTTGTAGTAAACGCATGGTGAAATCATTTATTATTCGTCATTTTCTTTCTTTTTTTCTTTAATATAAAAATACTTATAATCATTCGTAAAAATGATTTATTATTTAGAAATTGACGATAACGTAAATAATTGTTGAAAGAAAATTTCTTTCTTTATAAATCGTTTGTTATTTTTAATTAGAATATATTTTATTAGATTTTGGATAAATATCATTTTGGAATAAAATAAAAATGAAATTGACGAAGTTTGGAAAATAGGAAGATAATGAAAGTGCGTTTGATGTTAAAGTGAAAGATCATTGAAGAAATCAGTTGCTTCCGTGTATGCCGTTATAACCTGGAAGTGACGTACAAAGGATTCAGGAAAATAGAGGAAAATAAAGTTTTGGCTTAAGTCTACTCGAAAAGATGAAAACTTTCCGTCGTTTCTTTAGTCATCTACTCGTGATCGTATGGTGTTTGGATTTCTTCTTTTTATACGCTAGCAGCTTCCACGAGGATGTACGAGGAAATTCCGCGGAAGTCGAGGTTGCTCCGAGAATGCACTCACGACAAAAGAGATATCTGATCTTCCCCGAAGGTAGCAACTTACAGGTAAATAACGTTGCTGGAATATCTAACTTCTGCATCTTTCTAACAATTATTCCTTCGGACGCTTTTCGTACCATTCAAATTATATTTTAGAAAATACTCATTTAATTTAACGACGTACGTTTCTCAACAAAATTGGATAAACGTTTAATCTCAATAATATACACTTCCCAAATCAGAACTAAAACATTTGTCACGACTGTTTATTTTATAATTTCCAATAATATAGATACAATGTGAATACAAAATAGAATAAAATAAAATAAAATAACGACAAGTAAGCAAATAGATAAGAACAGTTTGAAAAGAGGGACAAATGAGTACTCATTGTCAAGCTAGATATATATATATATATCGATATCATTCTAGATAGAATTTTCGCGCGTTTAGCGTGCATGAATCGACAGAAATCCAATGTGAAACGTATATCGTTTAATATAGAATAAATGCATACATATGCACAAAGGTAACATTTCACCTAACAAAACAAACACACACACACACATACACAGAAACAAACAAATAAACATAGATAGATGTAGATACATTTATATATAAATCCATTTTAGTTAGTGTACTGCTTGACTATCGGAGCGTATGGCAGAAACGATGATTTGGTGATGGGTCTGACAGCAGCGTTGGCTTGGGAACTTCCGAGTAAAGTCGACTCCAAGATATCGGATTTACTTCACCGTAGAAGCCGAAGTGTCATGTTTCCGAAGGTTGAAGCTTTCTTGCAGTCGTGAGTACCTCGCGGTTTCTAACTAGAAGATTGTTACTTCGAAGTGGAGTTAAAGTAATTTGTCGTTGTCCAAACTCTTGGAAGGAAAATTAAATTCGTTTCCTTCTCTTTCCCTCTCTTTCTCTCTCCTTATTGAGACTTACGAGCAGGGAGTAAGAAACGTCATAGTCCAAAACAGAACAAGAAGAAGAAGAAGAAGAAGAGAAAAGAACGAAATATCAAATACAATAACGTATCTACAAACACGCACGCACACATCATACATATGCATATGAAATATCATGTATAATACTAGGCACTTTTGAAATGATATTTGTTTAGAAAAAAACACAAAATGGGAGGATAATCTTCGTAACGTTTGCGTTGATGCGTTTCAATTTGCCCATTTCAAGTTAACGAAAAGTTCGTGAAAATCAACGGTGAAATAACAACGGATTTTGGTCCGTTGCCTTTATTTTGTTTCTTTTCCTCGCGATTGCAACTTACAAAAAAGAAAGAAAGAGAGAGAGAGAGAGAGAGAGAGAGAGAAAGGAAGAAAGAAATAGGACCGACGGAAGTTATCCTCGAGGCAACGAAAATAACGGGAGACTTATGGCGTTGTATTCCGTAGGAAATGGGCCGCCCTTATCCCACGTAAATCCACGGAGAACTAAAGCAATCTTCCACTGTCGAAGCAACGAGCTTTCTCTTTCTTTCTTTCTTTCTTTCCTACATATTTCATCCCTCTATCTCATTCTCTTTCTCTTTTTCTTTCGCACGTTAAGCTACACACATACATGTATACAGATGACGCATCAAATCGATCGAGTTATTTCTATCGCGAATGAAGAAGAATGCGGTTACGATTTTCCACGCGTTTAACACCTTTTGACGTTCGATCCTTCTCGAGGCTCCAAACCTACGAAGATAATAATAATCGTTTCTCGAATAAACACATCTCATGGGAATAACGATGCGAAAAAAGGGACCTCCCTTTTTTTTCGTTTCTTTTCTTTTCTTTTCTTCCTTTTTTCCTTCCCTCGAAAGTATGTTTCGATAACTGAACGGAACACAAAAATAATAATGTTGTTTACGAATCAGTCAATCGATTGACAACAAAATCATTAATTTTTTTTTATTACCAACGCGCAAAAAGATTCTCTCTCCCTCTTTCAATTTATCTCGTTAAGTAGTAGGAAACTTTAGCGATTAATTGTTTTACAAAGAAGAGAGAAGGAGGAAGAGTAGAATGGGTGTGTTAAGTTTTAGGGAAAGTGTTGGTGATAGTTCGTTTAATCCAAGAGCATGACGTGTTCTCATCGAACTTTGCTATGCCAGAGAAGTGGATTTTAAATTAAACTTTATCGATAGCACTGGAATCGACGGAAGATCCTGCGTAATGAAGGCCCTGTGCGAGGCAGGCCAAAGACATCCATCTCAAATCGGCAAGGGAACCTTTATTCAAGAACTCCTGCACGCCATTTTTACGTAAGTCCAAAATTGTTCTTTCCTTTTTGTTTTTTTTTTTTTTTTTTTTCACAAATATTTCCTAGCATTTCAATAATAAAGCGATAACTTAAATAATTATAGAAAATTATTTGATAAATAAAATAAGTTTTTCAATTATTTGAAGAAAAATTAAATCGAATTTTGTGGTCACCGCGGGGATCGAACTTTTAACTTTGATATTCCAAATGTTGCTCGCGTATTATCTTCTGTTTTTATTTTCATCTCTCACTTTTTCTTTCATCTTCTCTGAAATTGTAAGAAAACGCTGTGACAACGACGCCATCGCGGGAAGTTAACATTTTTCTCAAGTTTCCTTCCTCTTTTATATTCGCCCGACGTTAAGTTCAGTGTATTTCACTTAGCTGTTAGACGTTCGTTTAAAGTGTTTTATGTTAAGTTACGCTAGTTCCTTCCCCTTTCCAGTCCACATTTTCCTCGATATCGGACGATTTAAATAAGCAAACGAGCTCCCTACCTCGTGTTCCTTCCTCTTTCACTTTTTCGTTGCACATGCATAGAAATTGCAAAAGTACTACGAAGAACGCGAAACTCTGACAGGGGGATGGAATAGTTCGGTAAACGAGCAAACGAAATTCGTAGGAACAAGATAACGAGAAAGAGAGAGAGAGAGAGAGAGAGAGAGAGAGAGGGACTGAGAGAAAAAGGGGAGGGAGTGAGGAAGAAACGAAATGAAATAAACGTTGGGGTAAGATGCAAGAACGGCGGAAAATGATATTGGTGTCGTTTAGCAATGCTTGAAAATATTACCCCGACACGATTAACTTCCTTCCAATTAGAAAGATCGTTCGCCATACATTTCGCGATGCTTCTGAAAATCTAATTAATTATAATATATTTGCCTTATCTGCGTCGCATTGATCGTCGAAACAAATTACACGAGTATTATTTCGATTTAAATGCATAAATATATATATATAAAATAAGAGAAAAAAAGAAAAAACAAAAATAAATGAATATTCTTCTTAGGAGATTTTGAGTTTGTTTGCGAAAGGGTTTTAAAAAGAAAACATAATACAATGAAATGAAATGAAATAAGTCATTGGATCGATTGAAAGTGTAATAATAAATGTATAAAAAAAGAAAAATGTTGTTTGCTTTTAGATTACCAAAAGATGGAGGAAAATTCGAACGTTTTGAGGATCGAGCTTACGAAGCAGCGTATGAAAACGGTGGAAACTGTAAAGAACTTTATCCAACGTGCCGGCACTCCATTTACAATGTGGATCTTTGAGATCGGAATAGGCGAGGCGAGACGAAAGCTTCGCCGAGAAATCGTAAGAAAACCTGTGCGATGTTACTGTTGCTGCTCACGGTGTAAAAGAAAAGCTCACGGTCTAAGAAAAAGCTCACCGCCATACTCGTCGACCGTTCCCCTAAGATCCGATAGGAGAAAACTTTTCAAAACTGACGTAGAAACGTGCTTCAAGTTTTTTCTTTTTGTATCTTTTTTTTCTTTCGTTTTTTTGGCTCCACTCCAATCGATCCTTTCGATTCGTCCGGATGGGAGAAGGATAATGCTTCAACTTCCGTCAAAATCGTTCCGATCTTTTTACCTCTCGGCGAGATCTTAAGAAAGACCCTAAGGAAATTACACACTTTTCTTTTTCTTTTTCTTTTTCTTTTTACTCCACTTTTATTACATTTATGTTTATCACACATCTAATAATTTCGACCGAAGAAACGTATGCACTTCGTGCGTATTTATTTCGGAAGGAAAAAAAAGAAAAAGAAAAATAAAGGGATAAAATATTGATCATTGTTTACTTCTTATTCATTTCATGAAATTCCCTTCAATTGTTATTGTAATACTCGTAAATATATAATAATATAAACGATGTTTAATCTTTTGGAAATTCTTATTCATCGATTCTCTTTTCTTCCTAATATTTTCTAATAAAATCGCTACGATGATCGTAATACCCTTCTTCCCTTATTCCTTTTTCTTTTTTAAATATAAGTTCTTGGTTTTTTCCAAGCATCTTCTTGGAAAAAGGCATCGGCATCGTATTTTCTGGAAAAACGTTTTTAGCCGAGCTCATCGGGACCCCAACGTCAAAGGCGAAATGCTTCTAACATTTTGGGTTCTTTTTTTTATTTTACAATTTTGAAAAGGTAATAGCCTCCTACTTGAAGAGTTTTATCTTTGATCAAACTTAAGGTTAAAGTTTGACCGAAGTTTATTCGGTTTGCGTTGATCAAAGGAAGATCGTCCTGGCGAATCTTTTAATCTTTCAAAGTGTAATTACCGTTGAAATCTTAAAATTTTCTTCATTCGATACTGCCCTTTTTGAAATGAATTAATTGAAATCGTTAACAAAAAGGACGCTATTATACAATAGCGATATCAACTAAATTATACGGTCAAAGATGAAATTAATTGAAACAAAAACAAACGCGATATCAATGGAACTTTATAATTTGAATCCTTTGACGACCCAGTGGCACCACGTTGGTCATGCGACAACGAAAAATCAAGCTCTAAAGTTAGAATGGATAAAATTCGTTTTACATACACGAGAACGTCGGGGTAAATATTTTCTTATTTAAATTTTTCATTATTCTCTACACGACGAGATATTGCGTTTTCTTCTCAGCAACGGCAACAGCAGTGGTTCATTTTGGTAGGAGAGAAAGAGATCTGATTGAAGAAGGAAGACAAACGAAAGAAGAAGAAGAAGAAGAACAAATTTCGATTGATTTTCAAACGATAGCTCGTTAGCAAAAAAAAAAAGAAGAAAAAAAGAATATAAAAGTAATTCAAATCGAACGATTACGATGTAAATAATTTTCGAAACTAATCAACGATTTCGAACAAACGAACAAACGGACGAACGAACGAGTACGAACGAGAACGAAAAGTTTTAACAACGCGATGTCTCACCTCGCCTACCCTTTTCCTACCTAGTCCTCCCACCCCATCCTTCCCCCCAACTCTCTCATGAATATTCCAAACCGGTCATTATATTACGTCGACGGGCCGTATAATTCATTTCGGTGCGGCTTCGAATAATTTTCGCGACGTTTTGCATTAATAAAATGGCCACTCGACTATCGTCAATTTATAGCTCATTTCGTTGGAGTGGTCCGAGCGCGCACAACTCGATCCGACTTTTTTTTTTTTTAAACCTACGGTCCCCCTCCCCTAAACCCCTTTACCTAACACAATCCACTCAACCCATATCTTTTTTGGCGTCGTTTCGCGTCGCGTCCTGTCGCGTCATGCGTATGCGCGCCTAGAAGGACCAAATATTTACGCCTCCTGTATAAGCGTGCGCAACGATATGGAAAAATAAGTTTTGCATTTTTCTTCTTTTTTTTTCTTTCTTTCTCTTTCTCTCTCTTCAATCTTCAGTAATATCGCGGAACAGAGTTTTATCCAGTTTGGAATAGAAACAATTTTGGAAACAAAATTTATACTTCTCGTAAAACTTATATTTACTTAAATATTTCATCTAAATTATTATTATTATTATTATTTGTGTATTTTTCTTTTTTTTTTATTACTGCAGAACGGGATTCTATGATTGAACCAGGCATTTGGCTATAGTCCATAAAGATCGTGCTTAAATTCGAGTCCGTGCGAGTAGAGAAAATATTTCAAAAATCGTAACGCACGTATCCCTACTAATTGAATTACCGGAAGGATGCTAATTTGGGAAAATTATGCAATCGGTGTATCGCCTGCGCTAAATGGTTTTCTTTCCTTTTTCCTTTTTTTTCTTTTTTCTTCTTTTAAAAAACAACGTAGCAACGGACGTGAATTATTTAACGAGCTAAGAAAATAATGATTACGTTACGTTAGGATTACGAAATATGATTCTTTTTTCATTCAAATTTCATCTAAATACGTGTATTTCATTAATTGGAAACATCGGAGAAGAGAATAAAGAAGGAGAGAGAGAGAGAGAGAGAGAGAGAGAGAATATCGATCTTGTTAACCGTGCAATAAACCTCCATAAATCGTATTTGATGCGATACAAGAGTATAGGGGGTTTAAATTAATATTCATACGCTTTTGAAAGCACCCACCGCCGATTCGTTTATGCGAATTCCATCCGCGCGTGAGTGCGTGTGTTTGTTGTTGGGACGACAACGACAGGAATATTGGAGGAGGGGCTGGGGGTACGGGTGCGGGTACGGGAATGGCAGGTTGAGAAGAGGGGTGGTTGGTGTTAACATACTTAATAGTCCGTTTATACCCCCGTGCGATTTCTCTCAGCCTTAATGGATGTTAAATCATTGTTTAGGATCGCTTTACCGCTAAAATCACGAGCGTAAGCGCGGAAATCGAGAAACTATTCTCTCTCACGGTGTATTCCTCTTCTCTTTCTCTCTCTCCCTCTCTCTTTATCTCTTTTACTAGTTCGATCCATATTGGCCGACATTAAAGCGTCGTCGTTAATATAAAATACGTTGAAATATAGAGTAAAAGCATAAGCTTCTGTTTAATGCTTTATTCTCTACTATAATAATAATAGTAATGATATCGGTGGTAGGTATCGATGAACTATAGTAATAATACACTCGGTAACGAATTTAATCTAACACGATTATCGATTGCTCTTATCGAACCATTGTATTATTATTATTATTATTAATTTTTTTTCCCTTCTTAAATATCATTAAAACGGTCAATGATCGTATACTATTGTTATCAAAAACATGATCTCCAAACAAATACGCGTAAGGCAATCCCGATTCTTTGTTTTCTCTTCGTATTATTCCTTTTTCTTTATTTTCTAATGAATATATTTACATGTCCATGTTACATTCCGTTATTATTGTTAAAAACAAAAAAAAACAAAAAAAAATAAAAAAAGATATAGACAAATTTCTCTTCGTACGCGACCGGTGGAGGTTTAGCGATTGTTATCCACGTTGAGAACGATGATCAAACATTGGATCGAAACCAATGTGTCAATCTGTTATCGCAAATATTTTCGGCAAATATTCGGACACGCTTATTCGCTTTACGTTTCGACCAATTTCTTTCCCATCCCGTTATCGTAGAATTTATTTTAATTCTAAATTTAAATTGAAACGATTTTCTCTAATTATTTTTGTATCGACAAAGTATATCTTCTTTTTCTTTTTTCCATTTTTCCTCAATAGAATTTAATTAATTTTCGTTCATCTTTTTATTCGTTTGCCAATTGAATTTTCAGTTAAATGATTTCGAACTGGGAGAAAAACATCGTGCAAATCTTTTTTGTTATATCAACCGAAAGTTAAGTATTTTTTTCGCGTGTTACGGTCGCCGTTGTTTCCAATTATTTGGCGCGAAAATGACTGCGGTATTCGCCGTGTGCTCGTTTACCGTTATTAAACAAGAGAGAGAGAGAGAGAGAGAGAGAGAGAGAGAGAGAGAGAGAGAAAGAATAAAAACAGAGTATTTAACACACTTGCTCGAACGGAATCGAACGGAAGTACAAAGCAAATCGTATCTTTGAGCGTTCATTTTGTTTCGTATGGGATTGCGTATCCGAGATGTCGTTGAGTCGAGTAATCCAACCTTGTCATCATTTCTTAGCGTTTTATCTTTTGTTCAATCATCTCGTTAAAAGTGGATTATCCGAGTGTTTTTCGAACGACACCTGTTCGAGAACCAAAAGGATTGTGGATGACGATAACCCGAGGTATCTGATATTTCCGCAGGGAAGTAACGTTCAGGTGAGATGGACAAAACTATCTAATCAAATTTATTGCCACGTACGTGAGTCGTTTCAAAACAAACCCGAACAAAATATATATATATGTTACATATTTAAAAAATATATATATTTTTATACGAGAATGCAACGTAACGCAATATAACGGACTACAATATTGCGTGCGAGATTTATTGCGATATTATCGCGCTTTTTTATTTCCTTTTCTTTTTCCTGTTTTTTTTGTTGTTGTCGGGACGGTAAAAGACTCGAATACACACGAGTACTATGTCTGGATTGGAGTAAAAGAGGATGATGGGATGAGAAAGATTTGAACGTCCGTCGACGAGTTAATCGGTAACGAGAAAACAAAATGAAAAAAAGAGATCGGGTAGGAAGGAACAATAGTTAAAATAGAAAATATCAATATTATACTAGAGATTTATGTAGTTGCTTTTTTTCCTTCTTTTTCTTTTTTGAAAATAAAAGAATTTCCCGGGCGTTTTATCGAATTCTCCACACTGGAGGCCCTTTTAAAAAAAAAAATTCTAAAAATATTTATAATAACGTTTATTCGTTTAAAATAAGGAAAAGGGAGTGTTAGGAGGTAAGAAACAGCAGGGTAGTTAAAAGCAAAATTTATAAAGAAAGTTTTTTACAAGATCTACACTATGAGAAGGAACTTTGATAATAGAACATTTTTCAAACTTCCCTTTTGATTATCTAATTTAACCTCGGCGAATATGGATAACTAAACGTTTTAATGAACAAAGTTAAGCATGATAGCTTATTGACTAATAAAAATGAACGATTTTTTTCCTTTATTATCCTTTCTCTTACACTATTATTATTAGACTATACTTTAACTTTTAGTTTATAGGGATTTCACGATTTACTGCAGGAGAAAGAAATAGGGAACAAAAGAAAGAGAGAGAGAGAGAGAGAGAGAATCAGAGGTACGCAGGTAGATAAACAGATAGATAGACAGTAAGAAATAGTAAAAGAAAGAGGGAAAGAGAGAGAGAGAGAAAGAAAAGATGAAAGAGAAAGAGAAATGTCGAACGGGGAAAAGACTTTCCCTTTGGTGCTATCTCGTTTCAATATTTCAAGCAATTCGGTGATCGAGTAAACTTTTCGCGTAAGACAAGCAATCGATTCGAATGTAGGTAAATAACTTTGTAGCTCGAGCTACAACCTAGGTAAGATTGTTTGTCGAAAATAATGTAATTATAATAGGTATTGTATCTCTCACTCTTATTTACTGCAAAATTGAAAAGATAACCGATACAAGTTTATATTTCGAAATGAAATGGGGTTCAAAATGCTTGTATTAATAATAAAATAAAAATATTGTAAAAGCTTTTTACAGTTGTTAATGATTAAAATGTGAATTAACATTAAGAAACATAGAATAAATAATATTATAATGAGGGTGTTGAAAAATATATTGAATAAATATTATAGAAATTCTATGAAATTGTTAATATCAAAATATTGAAAATGAACGCTATCGACCTTATAATAAATATTAAATTTGTTCACATTAGTACCACATGAATCCTAATCGCGTATAAAATATCATATTATGCACTCAACTAATGTCGTATTAGCGCATCGCGATAAATTCGATCGAATAAATTCTTATTCAATTATTATATTTTCAAATATTCGAGCTAAAATTACGAACATTTAATAAAATGAACCAATAAAATTACTTGCTTTTTCTTACCGTGTTTTAATAACATTTGAATCTGTCTCTCCCCATAAAATTATTAACCAACCTAATGTATTATTTCAAATTTATCGATTTTATTTCTAATCGTATTTGTGTACTTTATGTATATATATATATATTTCGAAATTGCATATGACACATATACGTCCAGTTGGTATACTGTATGACCATCGCCACGTACTCGAAGCCTCAAGGAATGTTTACCGTTGGTGTTACGGCCGGACTGGCATGGGAACTTCCTCATAGAAATACCGTATTGTACAGGAAACCTGCCGAGGTTTATCATCGTCGAAGCAGAAGGGAGTTGTACCGCAAAGTGGAACTAATGCTGAAAACGTGAGTGACATACAAACCACAGGGAATGAGGGAAGGCGACAAAGAAAGAGAAAGAAAGAAAGAAAGAAAGAGAAAGAGAGAGAGAGAGAAATAATTTAACGATGCACGTGTCTATTCGATACCTGCGTGTTATTACCATTGTCCGTTTTATTGTACAATTTATTGCAATTTCGATTATTTCATTATCCAATCACACATTCTAACAGGAAATATAAATTATTGTTAAACGTATTTAATATGTAATCGATATTATTTCCGATAGTCCTCCATTGTCTTTTTTCCATTGTTCATTTTTTATTCACGAATTTATTATTGATATTAAGAGGAAGAAATTGCAATAATAATTACAATTAAAAAGAAATATAATAATGTCAATTACTGTTATATATATATATATATACGTTTCGTTTATTATCGAGTGAGTTTTGTTAAAAATCGAGGATCATTATAAATTTCGATAATGCACGTTGAAGTGGAGGCTGGGTGGTAGATGTTTTGAAGGAATAGTTTAAGAGGTTAATTCGATCAAACATAGTTACTCGTCATATTTCTTACTCGTATTTTCTATTCTTCCATTATTAAAAGAAAAAAGAAAAAAAGAAATAAGAAAAAAGAAAAATAAAAGTAAAAAGAATGAGAAAAATCGTGTATGCATGGGTAAATATTTGTATTTGTATTTCACGAAGGAAATGTTCTGTCATAATGCCTCGGCGCTTTTCTTTATTTGCATTACACGTTCTATGTAAATACACGTGAATAGTTTAATACACGTACGTATTTGTAAAGTTGACTTGAAAGAGAACAAACGAACGTACACGAACAAATAAACAGACAAAAAAATACGCAGCGATAAAAAAAGCGGTTTGCCATTCCGTAATATGTCTGCCACCATGGGAGAATATTTCCTATGCATGGAAAATAATAACAGGGTGATGGCAATTATCCAGTGATACGTATTACGATATGGAAAAAGAAAGATGTCAACGAATTATACTGAAAGAACAGAACGAGACGTTTATTTTGTTTTCTCCTCTACGATAAATCGATCAATTCGTTTGAAAATGAAATACGAGATAAAAGAAACGATTTGTCGAATTTCACATTCCTATTTTTCTTTTTTCTTTATTCTTTTTTTCGTAAAAATAATCCCCCTTCAAATTTTCCTCGTCAATCAATCAATTAATAATAATCGAACATTAATAATAGGATATCCTTGAATCGTCAAAATTGTCTATCTCTTTCTAATTTTCCAATAAACTCGGTGAAAAGGGAGGAGGAGTGAGTTGGGAAAGAAACGAGTCGACGAAAAGAAAATAATTCCACGGTGATATTGATGCTAAAATCAGCAGAGTATTATACGAGATCTTATAATGATGAGAACAGACTCTGCAATGAAATCGAAATCTTCAGACGACGATGTTGCTTAAAATAAAACAAAAAAAAAAGAAAAACAAATATATATATATAAAAAAAAATGAAATAAAATAATCACGTGATCTCTACGTTAGTCTGAAAGGGTTCGTGGTACCGTAGTTTAACGAGTGTCGAACTTGCGAATAAAAATTAAAAAAAGGGAAGAAACAAGGACAAGAAATGAGATTAAAAAAAAATAAGAAAGGGACAGCGTTTTGGTTTTTGTTTGCCTGTTGTTTAACCCCTTTGTGGTACTTTCTTTTTCTTGTGAGTTCAACAACGTCACGATTTGCCAAGCGTCAAAAGGTGTCATCTCTTCCTTTTTCTTCTTAGCTTTCACTACGAGAAGGAAACGAAGCAAAGGTGAATCGAAAAGCAAAAGGTCAACTTCTCTGAGCTATTGTGCTTTTCCAGCTCGAACAAGGATGCTTTGCTGAGGGAGGGCGAACTATCAAGGATCTGCCTGCATAAAATGAGAAAGAATGGAGAGAAGGGGAAGAGGATTCGTTGGGGGTGTATAAAAAGCTCGCGAGAGTCCCGACTTTGTTGTTTTTTCACGAAAATCCTACCTTTATTTCTTCTCAATCAATCTAGATATTTTTTGGGCGAAATTATCGAAGGTATTGGAAAAGGGAGAAGTAAAGAACCAAAAGGGTTACAGGGAGAAAAGGGAGAGTAATAAGATAGGGATGAAAAGAACCCTTGACAATGGCTAGGAGGAGGCATTATTCGAATGCTCGTATCGATCAATTAATGCACTTGAGTACTCTTTATATGAAGAAGGATTTGTTAGAGCTAAGAGTTTGTATGTGCAAGAGGTTTAAAGGTCACCAAATGAAATTTCTTTTCTTTTTCTTTTCTCTCTCTCTTTTTTATCATCTTAAAACTAGATTACGTCTTTTGTCAAGAAAATCATTAATTGCACTGTTGATTACTATAACACGTAATCTTACGATTAATTTTCGAATCAATTCGTTTAACTCGTACAATTATTTATAGATACGAGAAACAATTGATTGATTGTACTATTGTTGTAATATTAATTGTCGAATATAGGTTTTTAGTGATTGGTTGGAATTCTGAATTCGTTCGAATAAAACGTAGCAAGGATCTTAAAGAGAATATTTCGTGGCAATGACATTACCAAGTGAGACAAAGACTATGTGTGTGTGTGTGTGTTTGTGTGTGAATTTTGGTATCAACGTTCTAGCCAGCATTATCGCCAAGTTAATGAATAGACCGTTGACTCTCTTGGCGAAACTGACGGCCGATAACGAGGATGATAGTTACAAACGACACCGTCTCGTACCCTCTCCTCTCCTCTCCACTCCTCTCCTTTTCTCTCTCAACACATAGAGAGAGGACAGAGAGACACACACATATATATATATATATATATACTCTGTGTGCCATTTAACGTGTATCGCAAGTCACGTCGTATGACTACTCCTTCCTCCCTTCCTCCCTACCCCCTTTCTTCCTTCCTTCCTTCCTTCCTTCCTTCCTTTTGGGGTTAACGAGAAGCGAGTTCCCTTCGTCCTTAATACCTTCGAGAATATAAGCAATCTTATTTGATTTTCTTCTTTCATCTCACGTGAAAATGACAACGTCTAAGTTTACCTAAGAAGTAGTTCTCTTTATAAAGTAACCTAGTTTCATGTTAGAATAAACAAGTTTAGTCATATTTTTTGGTTAATTTTTCTGTCAAATAAATTCGTTCAATAATTTTCATGGTTATTATACATAAACTGTATATAATTTAGAACAGTAACATAACTTCTTTTTTGTTTATTCGTTTATAGTCAAGGTAAAGATGGCAAGGCTTGTGTTCTCAAAGCAATTTGCAAAGCTGCTAAAAGGGATAGTAAACTGATTGGCAAGGGTACATTCCTCGAAGAAATTTTACACACTATATTCACGTAAGTATTCATGGTTCAATTGATATCAAATATTCCCTTTTTCTTTTATCTATTCAACTATAATATCATTAATAATGTTTAATAATTCTGTGATCTAGCAAATAATTTACAATTAATCCTATTACGACTAAATGAAATTTATTTCTCCTTGACATATGTAATTTTAAACGAAAGAAAAATTTCGAGAATCCTAATGGAAAGATTTTAAAAACATGACACTTACGTATACTAGCATAATCATATATATATATATATTCATTTAAATATTTTTTCCATACATATATTACGAGAATATAAATTAGAAATTATTTTTATCTGAAGAGTTTCAAAGGACGCGTATATACCGATGAATAAAATGTTAATGTAAATCACGTCACAAAAGAATATTAAAATGCTCGAGGATATAGAAACTTAGAAGAAATCTCCAATTTATTGAGTCGATCGGAAAGTAATTACGTATTTTTTTTTTTTCAATGGTTTATTAAAACACGATTTTTATTCATATTTAAAATCCGAGGCCTTTTAAATGATCCTTAACGATCGAATTTGATAAATTCAACTTCCCAGATACTTTAAAGTCATTCAAATGAAATTAATATCTAAACGAAAAGTTATTTTACTTAAATCTTATATAATATATATACAATTATTCCTAAATTCAAAGGCCATTTTATACTTTTATACATTTTTTTCTTTTTCATATTTTTCGCAAAAACGAAAATTTCTCTTGGTAACTTTCAACATAGTTTTGAAAGCCAAGTTCTTCGAAGTTGTGCTTCAATAAATAAATAAAAAAACAATAGAAAGATAGATAGAAAGAAAGAAAGAAAAAGATAAATTAAATAGAAAAAGGAAATATCAATAAGTGTTATCGATACCGGAAGTTGTATGTACGAAAGTTACATTTGAAAAAGTTTACAATGCCACAAGATCCAATAGTTCGAACTTGATTCCGGTCACTTTTTGAGAAGACACTTTTTTATTTCCTTATTTTTAAAAATTTTAATAATTCAGATATAGCAGTATTAGTATGATTCGTAATTTCAAATATAATATTATAATATATATTCTAGTCTATTCGAGAAATCCGAGAATCGATTAACGAGAGCCTGCTCGACTCGTTTTCAATAGAAACTTCTTATCGAAGTTGGTAGTATAATTCCCGTGAGTAATTCGTTCCTTCAAACGATAGATCTCAAGTGTTAAACACGCTGAACCAATTTCGACACTGACAAGGACTTCTCTAGCTTCCTTATCTAAAGTAGGCAAGAATCTTGGCTTGTATTTACGTTTCCTTAACGTTCCATCTCTTTTTGGATTTCCCAGAAGGTGGGAGAACTTTCTACGTAGGCGTACCACGTCTAACCAATTTATTTTTCATTTCTCTTCTTTCTTCAAATATTTAACAACCGAAAATACTACTCTAATTATTTACTTATTGTTACGCTATTATATTTTTCTAATTTATTTGTTTTTTTTTTCCCCTTTTTATTAGTAACAACGACAAGTTCATTAATTTACTTTTCAAATTAAAAGGAAAATTCTTCTTTATAATATAAATGATAAAAGTAATAAAATACTAATACTAATAATAATAATAATAATAATAATAATAATAATAATAATAATAATATCTGCTTGAACTTTCACGAATTTGTTCGTATAAAGTTCTTCAGCATTCAACGAAAAATATATGTATATTAATGTAAATATTTAATGTAAAAGATATCTATATGTATGGAAAATATATAAATAAATATAATATTCGTATTTTATAAGGGAAATATAAACCGCAATAATTTATAATAATCATTTAAATATTAATGGTAAATCATATTAAATCAAATAATATCATTATGAAATGATGAAAAATAAATAACGAATTCATTTAATTACAGATTACCGGATGGATATTACGAGCTCGATCCAATGACAGAATACGAAAAGGTTTATACCAATAAAAAAAATTGCGACGAATTTGTCGCTAAATGTCCGGATGTCTTTTGATAACAAAACGGATGAGTCCTGTTAACTTGGTCTCTATACTCTACACATCGATAAGTTTACTTTCCGGAAAATCACTTTCCAGGGGGCATTCGGGCATTAACTCTGTTGGACTTCCTAGAAGAGCTTGGAAACCGCTTTAGTTAATGCTGCGTTTGTGCGGCTTGGTAGTACATGCCACATCTCTCTCTCTCTCTCTCTCTCTCTCTCTCTCTCTCTCTGTCTCTTTCTCTTTCTCTCTTTCACCTACCCCACTTCATCTAAACTTGACATCTAATTAACGAAATTAACCAACCTAAAAGACATTCATTCGCGATTATTTTCAAATATTATATATGTGCGGTATGTGCGCTGTATTTATAGTGATAACATGATTAAATAGGATTAAAATGATGAGAAAAAAAGTAATAGTAGTATTTTATTGATTAATAACTTAGATATTTCTTTCTATACTTTTATCTATAAGAATATATAGTATTCGGAATAGCAGACACATAGAACTCCCAGTACGTGTACCTGGTACGTGCTCGTTGAACCGTATAATAAACATTCATGCTGTCAGAGCTTAATGCACTTTTTATTGCGTATCGTCTGAGTGCTCGAGTATCTCTACGTTATGTGTGTACTTTCTCGCCCAAAGCTATGCTCTATTTCCTATATCTTATCCATACGTTTATCGTTTGACCCCCCCCCCTCTTCCCTTCCCTTCCCTACATTATACGTTTTACGTTCAACAAATTTCTTTAGAATACGTTCTAGCAAAATTCTACTAATTGATGTACTTTAAATTAAATAAAGCTTAGATTATTTTCTTTCCTTTTTTTTTTTCAACACAAATATAATTATCCACGATTTACATAATAATATAATATTTTTGTAAATAGGGTTTTTCAATGTGTTTTAATGAAATCTAAATAAGGAAATTCTAACGCGATTTGGGAATTGACAAGTACTTCTGTTAATGACGTGCGATACAAACCTGATTCCCAATTGACGATCTCTAGCAATTGGAATTGTATTATACCAAATGCGTCTATGTCAATGTATCGCACATTCCTGGTTACACGCTATGCGTATAATGTAAATGTGCGTACCAATATGCGATTATATATATGTGCATGTGTACGCGAGTGTGTGTGTTTGCGTGTACGAACATATCCAATGAAAATACACGTGCGCGATGACAAACTCCGGAAAGCTATACATCCAGCGAAGATGTATGGTATATTATTCCAGTAATATGAATTATTATTATAATACCATTCAATTGATACAACAACAATATCTAATATTTTCATTTCCAATATGTCTTTAATAATTTATTATACTTTTTTTCCAATAATATTATTAAATATTATTTGCTTAATATAATAGTTAATACGTATTATAGATTAAAACGTAACGTATACCCCATAGTAATTAAATATTTAAAGAAAGCAACGATGAAATAAAGTTAAATGAGTTCTTGTTAATGTGATTAAATTTGTAATTAAAATTAAAAATAAGAAGGAAAGAAAAAAAAGAAAGAAATTTACTTGTTACAGTAATTACATGTACTATAAAATGAACGAGCAAATTAATTAGAATTGATTGCAATTAAAGTGAGGAAAATTAGCTTCTCCTTGTTCTTGCAAAAGCTTTTTATGAGATAAAAAGACGTTCGCGAAGGCTCTAAAAAAAACGTTGAATTCTCGTGTAAAGTATAGGTATACAAAGTTGGGCTATAATTTTGTGTGTATATCGTTTGGCGATAATTCGAAACTCAAAGTAGACTGTTTTACGAGGATCTACGCACGTACTTGGTATAAATGTTAAGAAATAGTAGAAGCTCGAATGTTCATTTACGTCTCTACGAACTTTAAATAATATTTCAACTATACATATATAATACTTTAACAACAAGATCGATCGATAATGAACTTTGATTTTAATTACTTTGTCTGCCTACGTATTTTCAGTCTTAATTAAATATAGATACAATATTTAATCCAGTAAGTTGTTCTTATGTAATAATAATGCATATGTCGATCCGTGAGATGCAATCGAAGGTAAAAAAAAAAGCATAAAAAGAATAAGTTTGGAGAGAAAAATAAATGTTGAAAAAAGAAAGAAATAACGAGTAACGATGATATCATTGGAAAGTCAAGGACACACCATTTTTTCACATTTTTCAAGGTTTCTTGCTCGCCTTGAGCGAGTCGAAAAAGAAGCGAGAATGTAGCCGAGATGATCGTGTTCCAGCAGTCCGGAACGATAACTCGTACATCAAACACACGTGGCGTGTCTTCCTGATACGTGGGGAAAAACTAGCGATACCGTTTCGAATTCTTTGAGTTTTTAAATCTTGTCATGGTGACTGGATTTCAACTAGGAAGAATATCTGAGAACAAAATATAAAAAGAACGGAACTTCTGTTTTTACCACAACATTTTGTTTTTCCAGACTGAAGAATATAGTCAACAAAAGGAAATACAAATTTGCCGGTAAAATAATTTAATTGTTATCCTAATCGATATAAAATAATAGTGTAAGGGAGGAAATTCGAGGTGAAACAATTTGGTGATTGAAGAAAAGAAACTAGACAAGGGTTGAAATCGTTTGGTGAAGAAATGAGGGCATCCTTCTTGTTCATTTTGATTCTAATCGAGGTAGCAAACATTGTTCTTGGGGTATCCGTGTGTCACCGTAATAACACTGACTTTGCTGTCAGAGGCCAAAGTTCGGAGGAGAGCTTAGTCAGAAGAAGACGATCATCCCTCGTATTTCCAAAGGGTAGCGCATTCGTGGTAAGTCTTCCTATCAGATCTATCGGTACGAAGTTCGAATCAATATGTGATAGAATTTGATTGGGTAGTTTAAGAGAATTCGTACAATGTCATTCATTATTTTGTCATTTTATTCGAATAATTTATATATTTTGTTTTTTTTTTTATTTTCAGACAACTGTGGCTATGTTGAAAGCTATCATGGTTAAAGAACCACCGAATTGGAATTTGATTTATGAGTTTGACGTAATATGGCCGATACCGAGCGAAGAAAATTTTCGAAAGAATTTCTATAGAAAACCGTGGCTGATAAAACGACGCCATAGACGTGAAATTTATAATAATTTTGAAATGGCATTGAACAGGTACTATTTTTTATATACCAATATAACTGAAAGACCCTTTAGAATGTATTATTTTCATTTATATAATCCAATTTTAATTTAATCTCTTCTCGGGAACGTTTTAAACTCGTAAAGAATAAAAAGAAAAGAAAACGAAATTAAGGATGAAAAGCGTTAGCACATGAAAAGGGATAAATAACTCTTTTCAGTCAAAATCTACCTGGACGTCAATGCGTTCTTAGAACTATTTGCGAGGCTGCTACGATTCTGAATCAACCGGGCTTGTCGTTGGTGGAAAAAGCGTTGAAAGTAATCCTCGGGTACGCTTTTTATATCTGGCTTCTTCGTTTCATTTCGATTAGTTTTTAATGAAAATCTCGTTACAGCAATTCCGAAGACGTTGAAGATACCGATTATTACGATTTGGCTTACCGAAAAGGAACTGGTTGTAATCTCGAGTATCCTTGTCCATTTTCTTTTCTACAATTATTATTATATTGCTTGTACTCCGGAATTGTCATATAAAAAGGAAAACGTCTTTTCAATTAAACGTTCATTTGTTTCAACACGACAAGTGTTACACGAATCAATAAATTATTTTTGCCTCTAATAAGAATTATAATTCTATTACGATGCGTTTAATCGCGTGAATTTAGATTTGAACAAATCATTATCTTGAAAATAAAGTTAGCTTGCAATCGTTACCATCATAGAAGATGAATATTTTATAAAGAACATGCGATAAAGTTTGAAAATGTATAAAAAAAATCAATTCTATATAAAATATTTTTCAAAACTTCTTTACCTATCATTGTGAAAAAACATATGAATATTATATTAGTATGTTTCTCATGTATAAAATCAAAATTTTAATTATTGAACACATAAATATCACGGTTTGTTTATTGTTTACATTATATATAATAAATGTATACTTGTATTATACGTCATTGATTCGTCTATTCCTATTTTCTGTCCCTCTTTCTTTCTTTCTTTCGTTCGTTCGTTCGTTCCTCAGCTTTATCCTGGAAACTTTGAAAAGCGTCAACGTGACAACCGATATTACTTTGCACGAGAGCCCGAAGCGAAAGAAAGTTTATCGATGAAGAAAAGGTTGCCTCGGTGCTTTCGTAGTCGGTGAAATGCAAAAGGCGATTGTTACGGACAATCGAGCTGTTCCGATGCTTATAATCGTGGCCCAAAGTCCGGGGCCATTGTTCTTCTTTATATTCTTCTCCAGTCTTCTTAGATACTTTCATCGTTGCAAAAAACACTTTGCAAAATTTTCATTCTCCATTTATCTTTTTAATTTTTTTTTCTTCAAAATTTCTTCTTCCTTCCATTCATTGTTCTCAATTACCAATTACTTATGCACGTGCATGAAAAATAAATAAAATCGTTTGATTTTATTAGTTAATTCTGTGATTTTTCCTATTAAAATTGAAAGAATTCGAAAAATGTTAACATCGGCCAAGAGCGAACGAGATTGGACCAGGTCCAATGATGTAAACTATGTTTATACATAAGTTTAGGTATTTTCGCGTGAGTAAATCCGTAACACCTAATGTATACCGGTAGACACGGATACACGTGTACAACGATAAACTTTAATCGTATTAACATCGTTGAGGTGATTAACACCCGAAAGGCTACCGGTGCTTCGACCCAACGCGTTCCTCGAGTTTACGTTAATCGCTTGTTAAATATATATCCGAGGGAAGAAGAAGAAAAAAAAAGAAGAAAAAAAAGAAAAACGATAACGAACGAACGGTTGCGTGGCAATGTTCGAAAAACCATATCACCCAGAAGTACTTGTTCTTCCTTGAAAGCAGAAAGCTTTTCCTAATCGTTCTCTGTCTTCGAGAAATTAATACAAGTGAGTACGATAAAAAAAGAGAAATAATAGAGAAATAATTTTATATGAAAAGAAAGTGATTGTTTTAAATAATTACATGTACTATAGATGGGGGTCCGGGGTATATGTAAAATAAGAAATTTCTATTTATCGCGTCGTTAAAGTTCGATCGGAAAAAAGAACTGGTGAATTTTGTTGATTCTGCTCTTTAATTAAACGGAAATCCAAAGTATTTAATCGTTCCAATTCCGCAAACTCGTTTGTTACTAGCAGCGAACTTTTCTTCGGTTGGCTCCGTTCTCCTTCGTCTGGAATGCGGCCGGAATGCGAGACAATGAAAAATGTAAAGGGGACTGTTGGAAGAAAAGAAAAAGAAAAAGATAAAAACAAAAGGAAAAAGAAAAAAAAAAAAAAGAAAATGATACGGTTCTCGTTAAACTGTAGGGACGTATTCTCACCTAGAAGAATTTTTTCGACGAAAGGAATTTTCCCATCATCGATATTTGCTATCCCCAGCAGTTGAAAGAGGAGCCTCTTTCATCGAAATAACACACACCTGTGGTGACAAGTAGAAAATTCAAAAAAGATTTGCGAACTGTACGAAAGAATAATTATTTATTAATCGATATACCGGGCGACTCAAAAATTGATCTTACGTTTGCAACGTTTATTATAATAAAACTTTGTCGTTGAATTGTGTGAATTATTCAAATGTACCTAAATTATATTAATCAACGTCGAATATTCGATTTCTTAAACATTTGAAATCGTTAAATATTATTTTGAACAACAATAACGACTCGTGTTTCGTACGAGAATAAAAAGAATATCTTGGATCGAAAACAAAGTCTTCCCGCATAGCAATATTTTGGAAGGGATGTCGTCTCCTTAGAGAGAAAAATATTCGAGAGACCTCGATCAAGTTTTGTAGTATTTACCAATACCAATATCTATCGATCATTTTCTCTCTTCTTCGAGGTTTTTCCACCCCGAGAGCTAACAACTTCCTGTTTCCTAAAGAGCTTTGCAGAAGAGAATCTTGAGATATTTCTAGTAGAAATGAGAAATCGATCTTTCGACAACAATTCAAGGTGAAAAGTTTTCGTCCACGTTTGGGGGTACTTCGAATGCCCTCCAAACTCTAACAGTTTGCTTTTTTTTTCCTTTCGTTATCTTTATTTATTTCTTTATCTTTTTGATTTGCAAACAATTTTCTCAACACCATATAACCACGAATCTTCAATCGTTTGTGTATTTTTTTCTTTTTTCCATTTTTTCATTTCTTATGGAAGTAATCAAAGTAGGAGTGATTTACAAAGTGAATAGTATATTTTATTTCTCGAGGAAGGAGAAGAAAAAAAAAAGAAATAAATTCCCTCCACCTTCTTCTCATTCTTCTCTAAGTAATTTCAAACAACGATCGAGATAAAAGATTTCTATTTTCATCTTATAGAAGGCAATCGGAGGAAAAAACTTCTCCCCTTTCGTGTACCCTAGGCGTCATTTTCGTTGAAATATATTCCTGACTATACTGCCTGCGTTAACGACTAACATAAGAAGAAGTACTATGAATTATATTAGTATACGCGAATGAATTATATTATATCGAGGTTTGTCGTGGAACGTTACACATTTCATTTCCCATTTATTATTACCAAATTTTGTCGAATACTATTCGTTAGAAATAAAACTAAAAAGAAAAAAAAAGGAGTGAAAAGTAGAGGAATAAAAAGAAAGGGAGGAAAAAAAAATACGAAAAGAAAAATCTGATTAGGAAGATAAAACGGGTAGATCGTAAAAGTCAGAGAGGAGAGAAACTAAGAAGGGTGGAAAGAAGAAGAATCGCGAAAGGGGCTTGTGGAGTTAGGGGTTGGGTTTGGTTAGATTGGTGAGTAGTGGTAGAAAATCCGGAAGTGGAGATATTCGTACACGCGTATTGGTGAAATACTCGTGTCTATTCAAACGAAGAAGGAATGTGACAATATCCTTTTTTTCTCACGGTGCGGTAGAATAGAACGGTGAAATACGCGGGGGAAACGAATTTCTTCCAATTGGAATTACGAAGAAGAAAAAAAAACAAGAAGATAAAGAGGCGGATAAGCAAATATCGGAATGAACAAGGAAAGCTTCGGAAACGGGGGTGAAAAAAGTTGAAACGGAAAATTTGTAGTATCCCTGATGTTTTTTTTTTTTTTGCCCACACAAATCTACATTTAAACGATTATTTTACGTACGATTAGGATAAAAGTTAAACAAAAATAGTATTTGATTTTATACTAAACATTATCCTTATGCAGATATTCACGTTTGTAACATTCGCGTATTCCACTTTATATAAGTAACCATCCTTTCCTTGAAATTCACAAAATTGGGGGAAAAGGGTGTGTGGGTTACCCTATTTTAAGCTCAAGGACTCGGTTAAAGTCAACCATTTTCCCTCGCTAACTCTTCCACGAATTCTAAAAATTGCTAATCGAGCTGTCACTCGCTTAGAAGTTACCCATCGTTTTCGGTAAAGCTCATTTACATTTCCTTCTACGTTAGATAGATCGAAATGTCTTCGCGTATGTGTATGTGTATGAGTATATCCATACGGATGAGAAAGTGAAAGAGAATGTAAAGAGGATTTCACGTCGTTTACGTATCAGCACCTCAAGCAATGTCGTTCGTTATGATTATTTCGTCGATTTTCTCGCGACATTCCAATCTCTCCTTCCACTCTCGCATACTCTCTCAAACGTTGCATCTACCAAATATATATATATATATACATATATACATATATATAAATTCCAATCGAACTTACGAAATACTTTCCCAAAGATTTTTCACTACGAATTTTCCTAACCAAACGCACACGATTTTAGATAAGAAAATTATTATTTAATATCATATGAAAAATGTGTGATAATCATTCTTAATTAATTATTATTTAAAAATAAGAATAAATTGTGTTGTTGCCCTATTATCCTAATATAAATCAAAGCTCTCTCGTCCGTCGGGATTCAACAAAGGTATCGATAATCGAAAAAGTTTAGGAACCACTGATATATAGATAAATAAAATGCTAGATATATCGGATTACAGGTAATCGATAAGTTTAAGTATACGGTAGAAAGATATGAATGAATGAAAGTAAGTCCCTTCTTCTTTAGTTGAATGTATATTTCATTTTAAAGATATGGATCGTTTTGTCGGCCGTTGGATGCTTATTCTGACGATACTTTGCGGTCTGGTGTATGAGCACAAAGCGGACAGTGATCGTGATAGTCCGCACTCGAGACGGAAACGTTACGTCGTCTTTCCGGAAGGTTCGAGTTTTTCCGTGAGTATCAAGAGGCACGTACTACATTCTTCTTTACAAACCTACCGGATCTACCAAAACCCACGAGACGTTGGAATATTAAGAAAGGATGAAATGTATACACGGACACATTTACTTTCAGACACGCATGCATACAGACACACACACACACACATATACATACATGTATATTCTTTATTCCTTTACTTTTTTTTTGCTTCTTCTTCTTCTTATATCCAACAAATCCTAACGTTCTATTTTATTTATTCTTTCATTTTATTTCAAGAGGACCAACTGAGAAAGAAATTGTCTGGTAAATCTTTTGTTAAATTGAAAAAAAAAAAAGTAAAAGAAAAGAAAAAAAAAAAAAAGAGAAAAAATAAAGTTGGGATTTAAAAAGAAAAAAAAAAAAAACGGGATCTCACAATTGTAGGTTATTATAAATTAAATTAAATTAAATTGAACAATGTTTTATTACTGTTTTCCATTTAGTTTTCCAATAACAGAAAAATAAAAGGAAATATAATGTTTTCTATATATTGCATTATTTTTGTCTGTCTTTTTTGTTCAGATTGCATTATGCATGACGGTACACACACTAACCCCAGACAACATCTTCACGGAGGGAGTAAATTGGGGTATCTCTTATGATCTACCGAACGAGAGCAAACCAGCACTCGAACCATTTCTTCAACTCAGAAACGATAGAGTCAAGATCGCCAACAAATACGGATCACTCAAGAACGGCTTACAATCGGGGAATAAGAATGCTTTTGAATATACTGGTTGGAACGTGCCTGGCAAGTATGTACAATTTTCGTCGTCGTCTGGAAAGAAGAGGAAGGGTTACAAAGCCGATTATTATTATCTACAAAGAAGACATCGTCGAGATCTTTACAATAAACTCGAGGTCATCATGAATTCGTGAGTCTCTTTCTCAAATTTTCATTATTTATTGTGTCTTTTGACTTGTCTAACAATTAATGCCATTAATAATCCATTATTTTTACTGTTATCTTAAATGTTTTTAATATTAGAATCATCTTAATACCCATGAAAGTAAGAATAATACGAAGTACATTTGTTTAAATATGACATATCTAATAATATGCAGATATTTTATTAGATAAAAATCTTCAACTGAAATTAATCATTGGTCAGAATCTAACTTAGTTATTACTTCGAATTCGAAATTATTTTTTATTTATTTATTTATTTACGGGATGAATCCATGTTTACATAAATTTAACAAAAAAGATCAAGTAAAAAAGGCAAATAATAGATATCATATATATAAATAATGATTAATAAAATTAATACGTTAATAAATTCTTAATTAGTAAATCCCTAATTATTAAAAATAATAAATACTAAATAATATATATATATATATAATAAATAATAAAAATAATAAACAATAAATAATTAAAACAGCTGTTGAATATGCTGTAATGCGACCTACAACTAACAACAAGAAGTTTATAATTAATCGTGCATTCTTCCAGTAAGAAAAATAAAAATAATAAATTTGTAGAAAAAAAAAAATAGAAACGATCGAAATATTTTTCTATTTTAGTTAGTTTATTTAGTATATATTAGTTTAGCAAGGATAAATTTTCGTAAAGTGTAGCACAGATGAGGCGACAAGCTCGATAATAAAATGTTACGGCGACGTTTAGTGGTTTCGAGCCGATCGAGGCTCGTTTCTCTTTACGAAGAATCGGCCCCATCGACCTGTCTCCGTTCTTTTTATCGTCAATGTCCTACGTACCTTCCTTTCGATCGAGTTACCTAATGCAAAGACCCGATATACAGTGTATATAGCTGTATATATATATATATAGAGAGAGAGGGAGAAAGAGAATACATATTTTATCTTATCCTTGTTTCTCGCTAAAAACTTCCATTTTAGGTCATAAAAATCTTTCATAAGATTTCATCTTGTTAACGACATTTCAAAATAAAAATATTACCTGAATTTTATTCTTATGTAAAATAGTGAAAGTGTTCTTTAATAAATCTATAAAATAAAACGAGAAAAATACACAAAGCAAAATCCATTTTGTTTCATCTTATTTTACAAAAGTTCTTATCACAAATTTATTAATTTAATATGATGTAATACCGTATGAGTATATATGCACGCATTTACAAATTATAAATTAAACAGTTTGGACGGGAAAAAGTTATACGGTAGAGTTATAAAACTACGTTAGATATTTGAATATGAACTATGCTAAAGTATTTAAACAGTGTTAATTTGTATAAAACATCAAATAAAATGAAATAAAAATAAACACACAAATTCGATTGATATGAAATTCCTACGTACATTTACATTACATTCATAACATTACGCTTTATTATTCAAAACTGATTTGATATTCCTCCAAACATTTAAATTACATTCATAACAGATGATTAACTTTCATTTTATTGTTTAATGTATCAATTACTATCGAATCCTCATCAATATCTCAATTGTTAAATGTAGAAAATACGTTTACAGATATCTACGCGTGATTTAATTTTGAATTAAATTACCTCATAAATTTCTTGTTAATAAAATTTAACGTGAAAAGAGAATTTTACGAATCGGTTGCAATTTTAATTGAAAAAAAAATCATTATTCAACGATGTACTTCTCGTTAGAAACTGAATCATCATTAGATAATAAAAACGAACAAGTATTTATCTTTTATAATGAAAATCGAAAGTAACAATTTTACGCATCATTCCTCGTATCAATTTACAAATTTTCTCTATCTTACCTCTCATCGTATGAATAGTACACAACCGAATAGTAAATGAGATGATAAAAGTATAGAGAGGAAATAAAGTTTATCATGAGATTCAAGGGCTCTTCTACGGGTCATTCATCCGTAACTTCAAAGGAAAAATAATCGAATGTTTGAGATTAGGTTATGGTATGATATTGGTAAATGACAGTTATAAATTTGATTATAAGCGAATGAATGTGGAAAATGAAATAGGAAAGGAAAAAGAAGAAGAAGAAAGAAAAAGAGGAGAAACAAAGAAAGGGATAAAAAGAAAAAAGAAAAGAAAGAAAGTGCATCTTCGTAACCATTCGGTTGAAAAACGGATAAATGGTCTGGTATGCTCGTTCAGAAACGAACAACCATGGTAGAAGCGTTGAGAGAATTTCTACTCGCGGCTGCCGAGGCGCCACCCTCTGATTCATGCCACCCTTAAGCCGTTCTACGATCACCGGTGACCACCCACGAACACTATCAGAGACACGAAAACCCTCTGTAAGCCATCTTGTAAACCGTTCTCGTCCACGCAAGAGTCATTCAAGCTTTCCCAAGCCTTCGACAAGCACGACCCGTCTTTATATAACTTTCACGTTTAAGGCTTGGACCGTATTTCTTTTTCTTTTCCCTACATTTGACTTTCCTGACCAGATGGTAAGAGTATCGAACATCTCTTATATTATATATATATATATAATAATAATTTAAATTAATTTTCTCTAAGATTACACTGTAAATGTAATTTTAATTACGTGGAATAACTATAGCAAAGTAGATAACTGCATCGGAATAGTTAAAAGGTTAAAGGATGATCCAGCATCTGCGAATAACGTTTTAAAGTCACCCTCCTAGTTTTCGCTAACCACGCCCTAAAATTGAAGCCCTTTGTCGAGGGTCTCGATTCGGCCCCGCTATTTGATAACGTAATCGTTCGAAATATTCGCATATAAAAAGACGTTTTAACGTTTTAAAAGGTATATAAATCATTATGAGAAATTCGTATTTATTAAACGTGATTATTCGCGTTCATTGACTTAATTATAACTGTAGTTGGTTTCAACTATACGTTTGATTATAGTATGTGCATTTTTTGTTGTTTATGTTCTTTCTAGTCCTATGCGTGCATATTTGATTTTACAATTAAACGAAAATCTAACTGAAAGATCGTTAATCAATAGAAAATGTAGGGAATCCTGGTATCAAGTCGTAACGTCCAAACTCGTACAAAATGGCACACAAGCAACCAACGCGAATTTTCTTCCTCTGTGTGAACAAGAGTAGAGGAAGAGTAGAGGAAGAGTAGAGGAAGAGTAGATCCACGTCGCATCGGCCGTTGCAACATCCAATATTGCAGCCGAATCGAATGTCGAAGCATCGTGACGCGACGTCGGGTTATATATCGTCTGGCATAAACCACCTCTCGCAGTTAGCTAGCTTTCCCTCTATGGGGAAAGAGAAGGACGAAGTACGAATGAGAAAGAAAGAAAGAGAAAGGAGAAATAGATAGATAGATAGATAGAGAGAGAGAGAGGGAGAGAGGGAGAGAGAGAGAGAGAGAAAGAGAAGGAGGAGTACATAGAAGCCACAAAACGGGAAATATTCACGTTCGATCGGTTTCGGACGATAGTAGTCGTATTAGAAACTGCCGACGAACGACTAAAATTCACCAAATGTCCATAAAATCCAATAAATATTTAATAGTATAGTAATGTAGCAAAATTTAACGCAATATAGAAACAGAGAGAAAGGGAGAAAGAGAAATAGTGATAGTTAAATAGAGTGCATTAAATATATAATGTTTCAACGTTTAATACTTTTGATATAAACATGATCCTCATTTTCCGACCACTGTTTGTTATCTCGATTATGAACTGAAAAGCTGCAATATTGATTCGATGAATAAATATATTTGCTAAATAGAAAATAATAAGAAAACTTAGCATTACTAGTAGCATTATTGGTACCCTACTGGTATTAACTAAAGCAATCGTTTTTATCCTTTCAGAATGGGTTTCGACGGTAGATCCTGCGTTCTTCGTGCTCTTTGCGAGGCCTCTCAACGACTAATGCCAAAGGGAAACACTCTGGTGGAAGAAATGATGAGGATATCCTTCTCGTAAGATTCATTCTGGATAAGTTAGAAAAGTAAAAGAAAAAGAAATGTTGAAACTATTTTCAACGTAGCAGCGCTGGTGGGGGTTTAAGTGGAATCCATATAACTTCAAAAACATTTGAACAAATGCTCTCCTCCTTTTTTTTTCTTCCTTTTTCTTTGTTACTTTCTTTCGGTGTCTTCTTATATTACCTCTCTACTCTTATTTCTATTTGATCCTAATAGTAAATTAAAGGATCGATCGGATTTGAAAAATAATCTGATTTATGATAAAAGGGATGGGAAGATCAACCGTTCGACTCCTTCAAAAGCATCGGTTTAAGCAAATAACGTTATAACGATTCCCTTTTCCCCGTTCGAAGTTTGTTTTCCTTCTCAATTCGATCCTCCGAGAGATTCATTACTTTATAACGCGATCCAGCGCGTTCCTTCTCCGATTCCGGTTTAACGCTCCGATTGGTCCCTTCTTTTAAGTTTCTCTATCGACCGTTCGTTCCACCGTTCGTTCCACCGTTCTGTTCCATCGTTCTGTTCCATCGGGGATATTTAACTCGTGAAATCGAACTAAAATATATACCTTATCCTATTAAATTATTCCGATACCTTATATCGTATGTCCTGACTAAAGAAAAATATATTATTATTCTAAAGCAAATCGTACCCCAAGAGAAATTGAATATCCTTCCTAATGCGTATTTTAAATCAAATTATTTACAACAATAATCAGACATTCATGATTAACCGTAATTGGGTTAACCGATGAAACAACGAAAGCTTGAATAGATCTATAAACAACAAATTCTTTTCAAGGATTATGTTCAATCCTTTATGATCTAACTTCTTTTTCCTCTATAAAAAAGAAATATAGCGCAAGATATTAAGAAGCGCATAATATAAACAAACTAATTCAAATTGACTATTATTGATAACTTTGAAAGCACGATAGGATATTTGCACTTAAATATATTAATAATTATTAATAAATAATTATTTGAGTTGTACGTACACACATATGCGTTTCTCCACATGAATACAAACAATGCAATGTCGGTTTGCGTATCAAATAATTGTTTCGAGTTACCTCGCATCGAAATTATGCACGACAAAATAAAACTTCTGATTGGTTTCATTTAATAATTTATTATTAACTATGTGCTTAGAGTATAATCAATTAACAAAACTCACACACTAGCAATAAAGTATTCCGCCTGAACCATTTCATGATCGCGGGTGACTGTGATGTAGGAAAATTTGTAAAAAAACAAAAAGATAATAAAAAAAAAAGGTTTAGAATAGGCGTTTTTATATTGCATTTGTTTACAGATTACCTCTTAAAAAGGTGCTCTCGTTCGAACCAGAGGAACATCGCACGTACACCAATGCCCATAAAGCCGGTCACGAGGGCGAAGACTGCGTTGCCATGTTCCCTGGATGCAGTTTCTCTCTCATCGACATGGCCCTAGGGAAATATAACGCACCGTCTACCGACTATTCCGACGTTACTAGCTTCTACCACCCACCGCATCCGGTAATTCCGGTCGCACCGTCCGGAACTTATGCCACCGATGACGACGACAACGACAACCACGACGACGTTCAAGAGAATTGGACAAGATACAACATGAAGTAAATTTTATCTCATGACAGAACGAACCATTTCTTCTTCCTTTCAAATAATCAGATTCGAAGATTTTATTTTATTCCTTTCTTTTTCTTTTATATCTAAAGACATACTAAAAAAAGATACGTTTTCGAAAATGAATCGGTGGTTTTTTTCCCCTCTTTTTTTTTTCCTTTCAACAATCTTCAAATAATAATGAATTTTGTGGAATAAATTTTCTTAAGCAATGGCAATTTAAAAGCCGGAATTAATTTTCTACCCTCCCGGTAAGTGACACCGGTATCCGTATCTTTTCTTAAATAAGAGGGTTGTCTCCTTCGGAGGGATCCAAAGAAAAGGAAAAAGCAGAAAGTGAGTGGGTTTTTGTGGGGATAGGGGTGAAGATGGGAGGTGGGGGAAATGGAAAGGCAGACTTGGTCCTTGTCGGTGTTCTTACTTCTTTTCACCCTTCTCATTCTCCCGTTTTCTTCCCTTTTTCAGTTTCTACGTTGACTGCGTAACGTCTTACGGTCAACCCGATAAGGGATGAAAAATCACTCGTCTTGATTTTCAACTTTTTCCCTAGCAATGGATATGAAGAGATTCTATATTGAGATCTTTTTCGTGAAACGTCTGTCTGCCGTGTTTGTGCGCGCGTGTGTATGTGCGTTTTATTTTTTCACATAATACGAATAACCATCCGCCTTCTCTCTCTCTCTGTCTCTCTCTCTCTCTCTCTCTCTCTCTCTCTCCTGTGCCATTCCTGTCTCTCGATTTTTTTTTTCTAACTCATTGAATAAAAAAAGAAAAAGGAAGAAAAAATATAAAAACGAACAGACTCGTCGTCGCAGGAGAAAATTGATTTTCGACTTGTTCATTGTTATTTCATGTTTGCCGAGCGTGCTTCTTTTGAAATAGGAACGTGACGATAGACTAACAGCTGAGTCGATGAAAAATCTACCTAGACCGAGATAATTGTCACATTGATTAATGAAGAAACTATAAATCAACGTAATTTAAGGAGAATTTTGTATTCGTATTAAAATCACTCAATTAATAATAATACCAAATTCAATGAATAATAAATAATAGAAAACATGGTCGTACATAGACAAGTGTGTAGGGTTTTTTTTTTAAAAAGATTGTATCTCTCCTTTTAATCTCTTAGAATTCATTTTCGCATATCTGTTTACTTGCTGTCAAATTCATACGAAGGAAAAAATAACATCTTTCTTTATTTCTATCTGTCACTGTCTCTCTCTCTCTCTCTCTCTCTCTCTCTCTCTCTCTCTCTCTTTCTCTCTCTTTTAATCTTTTTTCGGAGACGTAGACGCGTGATTTTTTTTCGATGGTGACTAAAATTCAGTAAGAGCCGAACAGATATCGATTCTACGCCGGTGGTGGCACCGCCCCAGTTCGCGGTGCAGGCCGGGCGTGGTGATGGTGCTGCTGGTGGTGGTAATACTGCTGATAGTAGTCTTGCTGCTAGTGGTGGTAGCGTAGACCGCTTATAACAACCCTCTTTTCCATGACACCATCTAATTCCTACACGGTTAACCACAATTCTACTTACTATCCTTGGATTAAAAAGACATAGGCATTACAGAAAGAGGGAGGGGGAGAGAGAGAGAGAAGATTTTAATTGATAATTAACGTATTATTACAGGATATTGTTTTTTATGTACGTCGAATTAAATATCGAAATTTATCTAAATATTCACTTAGGATAAAAAATAAACTCGATCATATATTAACGTTACTTTTTGTATACATCTATAAACTCTACAATGATATAAATAATTAACGTAGGATTAATATATTAAATAAATGCGTATTAATTGGATAATTTAAAAGAGAAACATACATTGCAAGAACATCGACGATCGATCTAACATCTAAATTTATTGTTAGTCCAATATACCAATCTCCTTTATGCGGTTAAAACTTCATCTCTTGAACTTTCTTCCGGATTGAGTCCAGTTACTTTCGCAACTTCTTCGACTAGTGTCCGTCCGTTCGTAAACGCGCTATTCGATGAAAATTCGATGGGAAGTTTCTTAGAGAGGAACACGATGAAGAAAATAAAGGAAAAACCGAGAAAAAGAAGAGAAAAGAAAAACGATTTATCGATCCACCTATCGACAAAGAATGACCACAGTTTGCACCTTCTAAGGGGATAATCTTTTCTTACTAGTTTCCGATTTCTTACGAGATAGTTAACGCTAAGAAAACGTATTATGGTGATTTACGCTAAACTATAAAATCTAAACATTAAGAATAACAAAAAAATATATACAGGATATCTTAATTTTTATCAACAAACTTTGACCACCTATATTTTATAAATAAAAATAATAACAATATGCCATACGAAAAACTTCGGTTATTATTGTCTAGAAAATCTTACGTATTAAATATTACTCTCAACCATGGAATAAATATATTTTTTTGCTTCGAATAATCGTTAAATCAATACTTCTTTTATGTATACTTATTACGTTTCAATACGGCGTTAATGTTCATTCATTTTTATAAGATAATAATCATAATCGTGTTTCTATAAAGAATTTCCAACGAGTAGTCTGATCAAAGTCGAGTTAACTTTAAAAGATGATAAATAAAAGAATGATAGTGTAAAGAAGAAAGGGAGAGAGAGAGAGAGAGAGAGAGAGAGAGAAGGAGGAAAAAACGTCGAAACAAATTCCGTTTCGTTCGATCGAACAGAAGCTTAATTTTTCAAACGTTGGAATTGTCGATAAGAAGTAACCTTGGTATATACTGACGTGTGCAGAGAATCGAAACGGCACGGACGTTCGAGTATAATTCCTAGAGAAAAAGAAAAGAAGAGAATATTTTTCCTCTGTTCCTACGTATCTTCGTTTATTTCGATGTTCGTTTTTTCCTTTCCTTGTTTCTATATTTTCGAGTTTTCTCTACTGCGGTTGTTATATTTTTTTTTCTACTTCTTCTTTTCTTTTTACTTAGGTCAACCTCCTATCGACCGATACTACTGTCGTTATTGCACAGCTTCTTCCAAGGATTTACTGGTAAGAATAAAAAAAGAAAAAGAAAAAGAAAAAATGTAAAGGAAGGAAGAAAGAAAGAAAGGTAAAAAAAAAATATATATATATAAGGAAAAGGGAGAAGGTTTCGTTCTGTTTCGACGAAACTTAAAACGAGCGACGATATCACCTAAGGCAGCAAAAAAAGACATCGGGGCAATCGGAAGGACTCTTTTCTATCTCTCTTCCTCTCTTTCTCTTTCTCTCTTTTTCTTTCTCTCTCTCTCTCTCTCCCTCTCTTACTTTACTTCTTTCGAGAGAAGGCAATACGCGTCTCACGAAATAAAATTAATCGAAAAGAAGCAATTTCTTGGGATAGTACCACTGCAGGTTCTAAAGTCGATACTTTTCGTATCGATAGCTTGGGATTCTTTCTCTGCTTCCTATTGCTAGAGCTACTACATTTTTTCAACAAATTATTCCTTTAATTAAAAATTACAAATATTAAAGTTATATTAATTATGATATTACTTCGCGACAAATTATTCGAGATATTTCGAATAATTACCGAGTAATATGGATAAGCTAAAATTCAACCGCAAACTATGTGAACGAGATGACGTCATCTCGTAGCTTTCACAGGTATAGAAATAATTCAGACATTATATAGTGGCACGCATCAGTCGTTTGTGAATTCTAAGGTAGTTTGCTACATGTGTTGATGATCGTACGCAAGGGTGCAACGGAGTCAACGTTAGTTGCCAGAAAGTGCGTCTCCTATATTATGAAATACGGGATGCGTTCAACGCGTTCTCCCATTTCTGCATATTCAAACAAAAATATTGAGAACAACAAATTTGCCCCAGTCGAAAGATATTATAAATTTGGACAAATTTTTCTTATCATCGTATGTATGATATAAATACAAATTCTGAACAAATTTAAAAGATTCACATTGCATCGGATGAAATCTGAAAGCATGGTATTTCTTGATTTAACGTTCCTGACATTTTCGAACACGTTTGGATCCGTAGCAGATCTTTCAGCAAGAGAGAAAGAGAAATGAAAAGGAGACGAAAAATGAGGAAAAGAGAGAGAGAGAGAGAGAGAGAGAAAGAGAACCGATAGTTGGTACTACATATACTTTTTCTTTTTCTCTCTCACACGATTTTTCCGCTATTTCATCTTCTAAGGAGAGAAAGCTCGAGAATAAAAGAAATATAGAAGCTAGATGATTCTTGCGTTTTCTCTTCCGTCACATCAAAAGAAGAACGTCAACGTAGTAGTAGTAGTAATACTAGTAGTAGTAATAGAAGTAATAGTATGGTCCGTCTCGCGTGACAGAAGAACCGATGAAATGAAAAATTTTCTCTCCCTCTTTTCTCAATTCCTTCCTTCCTTCCTTCTTTCCTTCATTTTTACTTATTTTTCCTTGACTCTTGTGTAGTTGGTTGTAGTGTTGGTAGTGTAGGTGGGTGCATCAATGGGGATCGATTTAAACGAGGGGAACTATGGGATGTGTGCGAGTGTAGGAAGGGGAATTTTAGAAGAAAGAAAAGGGTAGAAGTAGGAAGAAAAAAATAATAAAAAAGATAGAAGACGTAGGACCAACTACGACGAGTCGAATGTCGAAAACGGATCGAGTAGAAACCGAAGAGAAATCAGGGGATCTGTGCTAGGAAAATTCGAGCCGAACGAATCTAAGAAGAATCTACTGAAAGAGAATTTCAAATGGGGAACGTGTCCGTCCATTGGTAGATCTTCTCTTTTACTGCATCCTGAACCCCTGAACCTCAACCCCAATCTTAACTCTCCTCCCCACGTCCCACCGTAAAGCCGCACCCTTCGAGGGCAACGTCATTTCCCTCCCTTCGCTACTTTCTTTCTTTCTTTCTTTCTTATTTTTTTTTTTTTTACTTTTTTTCTATGATCTCAAATTTACTCCGGGTCTCATCTTTTTTTATTTTTTATTTTTTACTTTCTTTTTTTTCTCCTTCCTAACCCAACTTCACTCACTCCTGTATCTTATCGTTTCCCGTACTGTCTTCCTCGTGGATTCTCGTGAGAATTTGAAGAACCGAAAAGGAAATTCTTTTCTTTTTTTACTTTTTTCTTCTTTTTCCTACTACAGTAAAGAATAAGAGAAATCAGACTGATGTTACAAGAAAATGTCTTCTTTAATGAATTCTATTATATGTTAAGTTTGTTTTATTTATAATTATTATTTTTATATGGAAGAAACACAATTTTGACATTAAATTAATAAGTATCCTAAATTTTCTATTCAATATTTATTTTTTTAATTAATTTAATTTTGCTAAATTAAGATTCCCATATTCCTGGATAGAGCACTTATTTAAATAAATCAATTTAAAGAGGCTATACATTTGTCTGATATTTTCTAATCACATCCTAATACTTTTTAGATAATCTTACAATTTCTACAAACTATTATACTTTTATCCAACATAATAATCAATTTTACTTATTAATATACTTAAATACCTTAATCTTGAATGTTTCTACAAACTGGTAGAAAGAAAAAGAGGAAGAAAATGTGCAGTGAAAAAGTAATTCTCTTGAAAATACTTGTACGAAGCTATCCTCGAATACACGATAAAGGACTCCTAAAGTGGAGTTACGTTGGAATGCTACTCGACCATGAAAAAATAAAAAATAAAGAAAGAAGATCGATAATATAGCCAGGATAGATACGACAAGAGAAAGAAAGATAAAAAGAGAGATAGAGAGAGAGAGAGAGAGAGAGAGAGAGAGAGAGAAAGGGAAAAAGAGCTTTCATTTTTCACAACTTTAGAGCAACTTCATTGCAACGAATCCAAAGTAATGCAACGATATCTAAATGTTAGTACGATTAATTGAGCATACTTTTTAAATTCGTGATAAAGTATTAAGAACGAAAATCGGTATTGGTTATAAATACCTCATATCTATACGTTAATTTCACCAAATGGTATAACCATTTATATAATACATTTTTCTTAGTGACCAGAGGTAATTTTAATGTCTTTAGAGTAAGCATTTTTAAATTGAATATTTTTAAGATCTATTAGATAAAAAGTTCGTAACCGATGAAATGAAACGGTTATTAAATTTACCTAGTAGATATAATTTATTTAGTGATATCGAATGATTGAAATTGTATCATGAATTTTATCAAAGTCAATTTATACAGGATTTACTTAAAGATCGTTTTTAATATAAAAAGTAAGACAGTGATAATACTCGATAAAACTTAATTGCAACAAATCGATATTACTGGTAAATAAAATGTAATAATATATAATAATGAATGTTATATCTTATCTCGACAGGGAAAAGTATGTTTTTCTTTTTATTTCTAATTTCTTCTTTTCATTATTGTGAAGTGAGCTTGATAAATTTCCTTTTCTTTTTTTCTTCTTTTTTTCTACAGTATTTTATATTAATTTTAAAGGAAATATCATTTAAAAAACGGGCGCATTTTCACAAATATTTAAAGCTACATTTGTAATAGAATTTTAAATAACAATGTATATGTCATATTTAGTTTTTATGTGTGCCTTCAGAAATGAACATCGTTCTTTATATCGATCACGCATTTAATACTAGTAAGCTAGAAAATCTTCTATACTTTTTTCAACTTTTTAATAAGAATAACTTACTTTTTGTTCTTTTTTTCTTAGCGAAAGAATAAACTAAATCTTAAATAAAGTCTTATCTCATTGTCAGTTAAGAAATTGTATAGAGGAATCAAAAGGGGCGAGTAATTCGATCCAAAAATCCTTGACCAGCCGGGCAAGAAGAAAAGATCCTTGAGCAATCCTCGTATTTTTGACCAACTTTGGCTGCTAAGAGGAAATCTTCAGGAAAAGATGGATCCTCGGCGTGTTCCGGTCTGCGGTGTGAAATAAATCGATTATAACAAAAACGTTCAAATTTTATAATAAGCGATGAACTATTGTTCGATATTTAATTGCAAAGTATTCAATGAGACAATACGTTAATAAAAGATGTAAAAGTTCTCCGATAAGGCCTTCGTTTATTAAAGGATCTACAACAGCCTCGCAAATGCTCTTTTTTATACATTCTCGGCCGTTTAATCCGTTTCTGAAAGAAAGAAAAATCTATTAATACGTTACAAAAATTTCTTATAATAGACAAATTTCATTTGATATTATGTGAAATAAATCATATAGATAATATATTTTTTCATTGGCTCAGTCTATTGTCGTAATTATCGGTAATGTGTACTATACCTTTGAAAATATTGTTCCAACGTATTAAAGAGAAGTACCCTTCCGTACCTATCGAGATCTCTACGTCGTCGTGAAAAGACGCGATTTTGTGATAAATTACTGAAGAACGTAGCGTTTTGCGGCAGAGCATATTGGAATTGAAAGTTTTGGCCGTAAACCAAAATCCTTCCAGCTAGTTCGATCGGTACTGCGAATCCTACCACGAGCTACATTGCGAAACACAACCATTTATAAAGTAGTAGAAGTAGTCAAAAATAGTAGAAAAAAGAGGAAGGAGGAAAGAAATATATTTCTCGAAATGTTTACCATTACGATGTTCGTATTTATAATAAAATATCCCGCTAGAGAAATGAATTATCATTTATTATTTCAATGATTGAAGCTTCTTCCGATCGAACACAATTCTTATAATTAAACAGTAGATTTTTTTCTCAAAGAAAAATAAAGAGAAATAAAGTCAAAATAAAGTCAAAGAAAGTAGAGATTTTCATAAGGTCTGAGTAACGTACCGCGATAAAGATGCGAGTTGATCAATAACAGCTTGGGATTGTATCTAACATAAGAAACAAGTCTGGGATTCATCTTAGAGAGTACATTCGCTCGTAAAACATTTGTATTATCCTAGATACTGATCAAATCAATTCAACATATATGAGTGGCAATATAGTTTTCTCTTAGTACGAGAGTTATAAATATGGAGAGACAAAAAAAACATTGGATAGATAAGAAATATCAAATTCTTTTTTTTCGTAACGTTACTTTATCTTCTCTCAGAAGGAGGAGATGCCTAATTATTTGTTTCTTACTATCTTTTTCTATTTTTATTGTAAATTTTGTTGTTTGATAAATGAGAAAAGAGAAGTGAAATGACGCTGTCTCCAATGGTTATCTTTTTTCTTCCATTCTGTGAAAAATTTCACCATTCTTGACACTGGCGTGGTTTTGGTATTTGAACTTTTAGAATATCGCTTAACCACCTACTCCTTCCCCGTCTCCCTATTTCGTTCCCGTGATTCCCAAGATATTACGTTGTTTCGAAACTTTTTCCTTCTTTCACGTCTGTATCAACCGGCCGAGCCACCCCCAAGCTTCCTCCTTCTGTTTTTCTTTTCAATTTCCCTCCCTCTTTCTTTTTTTTTCTTTTCTTCTTTTTTAACCCCTTCTACGTTTTCCATTTTCTTTCTTTGTCGTTTTCCTTCCGAGGTCTTACCTTGTTTTCATTTTCTTTAGTTAAATTGCATAATATTGAATATACCGAGTTGATCATCTAAAATAAGAAGTATTAAAACATTTCAATTATTTTTAACGAGGAATTATAATATAACAAAAAATGAGTATGTAAATACCTTGTACAATGGATTATTTATGTTTGAAGTTTATGAAGCTTTTATTATAATAATGAATTGATTAACGTTTGTGTGTGTAGATAAGTATATTCGTTAGTATCAATGATTTTACGAAGATTTTATTCATCGGTATTACGTAAAAGCACTCTCTATCGATTTTCCGAATCAGCTCGAAGTGAACTATATACAATAATACCTTTTACCATTCTCTCGGAGCTTTCTCTTTCTATTTCCCCACTTTTCAAGCCTTCCGGGAGATATCCTCGCGAAAATCGCTAAGCGTGCACCGTTTTCGCTACGTTCGACTACAGACTTGCACCCGTGTGGAATTTAAATTTTCCTAAAGCGTAGGAGGTACAAAAGTAGATGGAGGTTACAGTAGAAGGCGTGGTATTCTCCAAGGAATCGTAAGACAAACCTTTGGAAACTGGCTTTTACACCAATGCTCGCACCTTCCCAAATTGACCTTTGGTCAATGTTCAAATTCACCGTTTTGATCATTTTCTCATTTACCAATATTCTATCTCTCGTTATTCAAATTTTCATTTCATAACTTTTTATAACAAACCCGTATAAATAATAATTATTATATTTTGTTGGAATGATATTTAAACGAAAACAAACCATCGACATTTGAAACTAAGTAAAAATATTTGTCCTTCAAAGACCTAGCTTGCAACGGGGAAAATATTAAACGTCCGATATAAAAGTTCCAAAGGAAAATTGTCGAAAGATATAAATACGGGGTTGGGGGAAAAGGACTTTTATTTCTACATAAAACTAACGTTATATGCATATAAACAAATACTCGGGCCGAATTTACGCTTATTTTTGTCTCCTCCCTGTTTAGCCAGGATTATTGAGGGATAAACTTTCAAATATTTGTAATACTCCGTAAGTACGCGACGGGGCGAGGAGGGATTGGTACTCGTGCGAGGAGTTTGCGCGCACGACCGAATTACGAGGCAAACACAATCGATGTCAATTTCTTTCCTTTTTTTTTTTCTTTTTTTTTTTTATTATACCTTGGCAAACTCCACTCGTTGTCGTTCCATGCCACGCGCGCATTGACCCGAATATACATCGTGTTTGCTCTCTTACCGTACTTCCGGAAGCAGCAATCAGGCAGCCCGAACTAATGTAAACGGCCGACGCGCACAACTTCGACTTTTCCATCTTTTCTTTTCTTTTCTTTTTTTTCTTTCTTTCTTTCTTTCTTTCTCTTTTAGAAAAGTTTCACCTCGCTTCGACTATTTCCTAAATTTTTCGCTTTTTCTTCTTTTACCTTCTTATTTTCAAAAAGATCTTACACAACGAAACGAGGTTAATGAGATCGGTCGAAAATCTTTCGATTATTTATTTTCATTGATATTTATCCTCTCTTCAACATTTCTTTTCCGAATATTCTAACATTTTTCTTTGACAATTTTTATTTATATAAATGAAATAAAATATTCTACAAGTTGAATCTGCAATGTATTTATAGTCTCGTTCAAAGAGATCATTCGTAATTCGATGGAACGTTCATTTGAAACTTGCTTTTAGCAATAAAATGAATCAACTTTGGATAATATTTCATTTGACAAGAAAGACAAGATATTAGACAAATTTTGATCTTCATTAATATTTAATATTATTCATCAAGTATTCCTTTTAACTTATTTACCATTTATTATCCCTTTTGATCGATTTCTAATTATTCGTTATTTACTTTGATAACAAATTTTACTTTGTTAATATTTTCCGAATACTTTGATATTTGATAATAGAATGATAACAAAAAATCCTAATACAATAAAAACCTACACGAATGTGTGTATTCATTGTATTTTACGATAGATTGCTTCATCTTTTCTAAATAGTTTCATTGTTTTCGGGCAATTCGCTTAACTCGCTGAAATACGAAACGGAAAATGAAAAGCGTTAGACGGTACTCTGTAGAACTTGGTGAGCTTTGCACGCGATCAGAACGGATACCAACAACGAAACAGAGAAAGAGAAAGAGAGATGAGCGTTGATCCAAAGTTAAGTAGTTTTGTGGATGTTACATGGAATTTGTACACGATATATTATCTACCCTCGTGATAATTTAACATAAATTGTTTCTACGTGCAAAGTTTACACGGTTAAAACTAAAGATCGATAGAATTAGTTACACACACATATACACATACGTAACACGCTTTGTGTCGGAAATATTATCACACCTGATCAAGCTAGTTTAACCCTTGTTCAACGAGACTCTCTCTCTCTCTCTCTCTCTCTCTCTCTCTTTTGCGAAAGAAACTCGTTCAAAGTAGCACTCGTCCTACTTTGTATTTAGGTTTATCGTTAAGGTAACAGCCCGGAACGAACGGACGAGAAACGTGTTATTTCTATCCGTTCGTTTGGAATTAATATAGAAAGAAAATTTATCAAATATTCCATTAAACTCAATCTTGTTCCACTTACTTTACAAATTCGAATCAAATTGTGAATTATTTATAGAATTATATTTGAAATTGTTCGAAAAGTAATTTCGTTTTATTTCGAAATTACTACGAAAAACGAAATTATTTTACGAACAACCTAATAATAAACTGATAAAAGAGAAAGAAAAAAAGAGAATTAACAAGGCATGTATAGATCACAAAATACATTTTCATTATCATACAAACACCCTCCCAACCATTAACACGTGTGCATACACGTGTATAGGCGCACGTAGAGGTCGTTATACATTTGATTATTTTTAATTTAAATAGCAATCGTTCGTATAATTTATCTATTCGTTTTAAAAACGTACTCCAACCAATGTTCCATACATCTTTCCTATTATTATTGAGGTACATTATATTCAAGTCTCTTGGAATATTAGTAAAATGATTGATCGGGTGTTTACCCAATGAAACATTGAAGTACCATTTGGAACTTATTTTAAATATAAAGCTACTATTGCACGAGTGAAATAAGAGGGAAACATTGAAATAGAGAGWCAGAGAGAGAGAGAGAGAGAGAGAGAGAGAGAGAGAGAGAGAGAGAGAAACAAAACCTTAGACGAAAAGCATCGATCATATTTTATGTAACACGAAAACGGTCTATCAAGCGGAAATTTCATGACGGATCTTTCTCACACTCTCTCTCTCTCTCTTTCTCTCTCTCTCTTCCTCTTTATTTTTCCTTGTCCCTTATCTTCTCGTATCAAACGAAAAGTCTACGCACTAGGAAACCCGATATATCATTTTCGTGCTTCCTCCTTTAATCTCTTTGCTATAGAAAAAAAAAAGAATAAAATAATATAAAATAAAACAATAGGGAAAAGAAAGGAAGGAGGAAAACAGGGAAGGAAAAAGAAGAAATAAATCCTGTGCTAATCCATAAAAGAAACAAAACGAACGAACGAACGAACGAAAGTGCGTTTTTCAAACGAGCGATCCTTGAACTGCTAAAAGAGTCCTTTCATCATAACAAATTGAAATAGACGTGAAAGGGAGAGTGAGATAGAAAGCAGAAATGTATATATATATATAATATATATGTATATACATATATATATAGAGAGAGAGAGAGAGAGATAGAATCTCGCGAGGGAGTTTGAGAATCAACGTTATATTTTCACAGCCATTAATTTTCACGATGTTTCTCACTAATACGATAATAGAAAGCGTAATAGGAGGACATTCACGATAGGTAATAGCTTATAATTTGATTAATCTTAACGTTGAAGAATATTTTCAATGAAAATTATAATACGAAAAAATAAAAATATAAAAAAAAAAAAAAATAAAAAAGCGCTCCCGGAAGTAGCAATATATAAAAAAAAAAAAAAAAGCCATTATAATAGAACCAAGTCCTAATAAAAAGAATAAGAAGAAGATAATAATAATATTTTGGTTGTTTTCTGATGTTTTAAAATATATTGACAAGGCTTAGAAAATTAGAAATATTGTTTGATGGTTTGGTTTTTTATTTATTAAAAAAGTGAACGTTAAAGTAATCACAATCATCGATACGATTAGATTTTGATTTTGTTGATTGTCAATTGAGCAAATTAAAAGTGAAGACAAAAATTAAGTAAAAATGAATGGAAGAATCGTATAATCGGATTCGTAGGAAAATAAAATCAACCGTGCTTTACTTGAAACGAAGAACTTAAACGGAGTTTACTCGATTATACGACGTAATATCGAATTATATTTATATGGAAAACTACGAGAAAATGAAATTTCAAATCTGCTCTCTTCTCCCAGCAGCTTGTTCTCTTTTTCTAATTCACCTTTGCCGTAAAAAGAGGTTGCTCGAAAAGACAAAACGAAGAGAGTCAAAGGAGAAGGACAGAGAAATAGAAGAATATATCATCTTGATTCCCTATCTTCTCTTATTTTCTTTCTTTATCGAATTAATACGAATTTAAAAACGTTTAATCGAATATATTTGATCGTAAAGAAAAATTAATAAATATACAAAAAAAAAGAGAAAAGAAAAAACGTACCTTAATCGTACCACCGAAAGGATAAAGAAGTGGGGGTGAATATAAAAGGTTTCTCTTTTCTCTGAGGTCTCTATCGATTCGGCTTCGAGATAATTCGAAGAGACTGGCCAAAAGGAAGAAGAGGAAGAAACGAACACCGGTCATCTCGGATCACTAAACATAAAGTTCATACATAAAATCAAAAAAACCGAAACAAAATGTAGGGAAAGAAGAAAAAGGGAGAGAGAAAAAAAACCATAACATTCGTTAGTCACGAGCCATATATGCAGGACCATTTCGCAACGTTAAACTAAAATAATAATAATAATAATAATAATAATAATAATAATAATAATAATAACAATGATAACAACATTTGACGATATACCTCTCTATATTATATATGATGTATATGTATATATAATATCCGTTTATGTTCGACGATACGGCAAATGTTTCATGAAATGCGTCAAGTTATTTCACGTGCGAAACTGTAATAAAAACCTAGACGAACCTGTGCGATAAAATGAAATTGTGAATCCGTGGAGCGAGGGTGTGTGTATCGCCATTTCGATAAACGTCAGATCGATGTTCAAACAAATAAATATTTTTTTTTAAATATATACACTAACGGTTAAAATGATTTGACCATCTAACGGAATAATCAAATGTTTACTTAAATCAACACCCTATTGAATTTTTCTTAATACTTGTATTAGAAAATGAATGGTTTGTTAAACAACAAAAATTGAATAATTATCGTTGACTTCGATTGTGCCCATTGATCGATCAAAATTTTGTTTGTGCGTAACACAAGGATAATCAACGCGACTTAACGTAATCGAAAATCTTTATAAGATTGGAAATAATTATTAAAAATAAATATTTAAATACGTATTATAAGTGTAGAATGAAATCGCTTAAAAAGAAAACAATATATGTTTTATAAAAAACAATATTCGAGCCAGAAACTGAGCATAGAATAAAAACTACCGGATGAATAAACAAAGTTTGTCTACTCTTCGAAAATTCCTTTAACGAGTGAAAGAGAATGAGAGAGGGTGGAGAATGGGGTTGTGAGAGAGGAAGAACAATAAGAAGAAGAATAAGAAGAAGAAAAGAAAAGACATCGGAGATATTCCGATCGAGGAGAAAGAGTTTTCGAGTGAAGAGAAGGATTCGCCACGCTCGTTGAAAGTTTTCTTTCTCTCGAACGAAACGGTGAAAGTTTAGTAGACTTGGATGGTTAGAACAGGGATGATAGCAGGGGGTTGGAAGGAAGAAGGGGCGGGGACGGGGAACGTTTGGAGGGGGATACCAGGTGAACGTTTTATGAAAATCACGCGGAAAACGATGCTTTTCTTATTTTACTTCGGAAAGAAAATAAAAGGAGAGAAGAAGAATGAAAATAGAAAAAATAGATAAACTAGAACAAAAATTCGCGTACAGGTGTGTGTGTGTTTGTGTGTAGTATCTTTGAAGGCAACCCAACGCACGGGATCTTTAAATATAGGTGAACACCTTTATCAAGGTTACAATTTATAGGGGCTTTTATAGTCCCCTACCTCTTTACCCACTCGCATAAGTATCGCGCAACCTTTCGTGCTTTTCGACTTACGGTGTAACCTCTCGAGAAAGAGAACTGGGAGAGGGTTGAAACGATTTTCAAATAGGACGACGATAAATAACTCCAATCCTTTTCTCATCATTTTCATCAATATTCTTGTGTTTTTTTTTCATTTCGTTCGAAAAATTGTTCCAAGGAAAATATATATATTTATTTAATTAGCATATCTATAATTAGAATATATTCATGTAATAATCTTAGAAAATTGGATTATTTTGAAAATAACAAATCTGACAGAGATAAATCCCATGGATCAGTATAGTAATTACAGTAATAGTAGGTTTCAAGGTAGAAAGCTGATAAACGAAGATCGGTCGAACGTCGGTAAGACCAAAGTAAAGTATCTTTTTTTAGATACACGAGACAGACTTCGTTTTCCATTAGAAGTGAACGTCGGAGCAAGCAGCAGCAGCAGCAGCAGCTATGGGGGGAAAACCGGAATCGCTCGGTCAGCGACTCGACACCTGCGATAAATTGTGGTCTCTACGTTCTGCAGAGTTTCAAGACGCGCTTCGGTGCTTCTCTAACGTCTGTTACCAAAACCTTACCGCTACTGTACTGATCTTTCAAGATTCAACTTAGCTATTACTAACAAAAAATGCCAATATTAATGCATCCATGGAAATCAATATCGAAAACGATTCTGAAACATTCTGTCGATGTTTCTCTCTACCGTTGGACCTACTGAACATGAATTTTCAAACAATTTCTAATTGATTGGTGAAATCAATTCTGATCACGATCGACAACAACCTTTTCGAATGGGATAAAAGTAACACACAACTTTCAAATTTTCAATATGCGTTCTTTAAAAAGCCTACGACGATGAACGAACGAACGAAGAAAAGGAAGAGGAGAAATATTAGAAGAAGATGAATGGGCTGGATCGTTCGTTAGTCTCAAGATAGTTCAATAACCTCTTTTCATTCTCCTCAAGCGAAAGTTTACACGTAGCTTTTATTATTTAATAGAAAATTCGATGCTAGTTATTATATCAAAAGAAAGAAAGACAGAGAGAGATAGAGAGAGAGAGAAAGATAGAGGAAGATTATCGTTTAGTTTCATGGCTGAGATATGATCAAGCGCATAGATAATAGGTATTTATACCTTTACTAAACCTTTAGAAAATTTCTCCATACTTCAAAACTTTACCATTTTTTCACGTTAACGATATAATAACCCTTGTAGATATAACGATTCAAGTTTTATGACTATTTAATAAAAATAATATAAATTAATGAGAAATGAATTATATTATCATATATATTTAATACTTTTTCTTTCTCAATATAAATATTAAAACAATGTGAAATTAATTCATACGTCAAGTTGTACGTTACCCTTATTGACCACTCTCTTTTATCAAAACCAACACATGCGATCGTGCGTGATCATCGAAACTTAATCATCAATAAGAAAGAAAAGTAATAGAGAGAAAGGAATAAAAAAAAAAAATAAATGGCTTCCGAGATACTTTAAGCTTTGCTTTCTTTTATCTCAACCGAATGGGTTTCGAGGTATCTAACTTTCAATGCCGGGAAAAAAAAAATAATTGAGAGAGTGAAAAAGAGAGAAAGAAAGAAAGAGAAAGAAAGAAGGGGGTTAAATAAAAAAAGAGAAAGAAAATCGGCGTATTTACGAATCGAGATAAACTAGTAAAAGAAGCGAAGATGTTGAAGAAAAATAAGAACGTATAGAAGTAGGAGGAAGAAAATGAAATGAAATAAGAGAAAGTAAAAGGAGAAGAAGAAGAAGAAGAAGAAGAAGAAGAGAAAAATAAAAATAGAAAGAAGAGAATAGCACACCGTATATCGCTTTCCTCGGGTATCTTAAGGCAAGTCCCGACAGGGAAATTTACTTAGGACTTTCCCCATTTCTCTCGCCTTCGCTTTTCATGCTAGAACATCTTGTTGTTTTTCTCTTCTTCTTCTTCTTTCTCTTTATATATATATATATATATATTTCTTTCTTTTTCCAACGATAAAAATACGAAAGAATCGAGGAATATCGTCCGATTATAAGATCATTTTTATCTCTTTTCATTTTTATATTATATTAAATGTAGAAATGAATACGGTGCTTTGATAATTCATTCCATCAAAATTGGTACTTTGTTTTCCGTGTATTAATGAAAATATAAAAAGGGGAAAATAGTGTGAACAGGTGATCGGTTAAGCCAAGGAAACATTGGGACCTTAAGAAATTTCTTACTCACGACGATAAAAGCATTCTGGCACGAAAGGTTGCCCTGGTTGCAGCGGAATACCGCAATTGCGATCATTAAGATTTCGAGTAGGTCCATGCCAAGTTTACTTCGCGATAAAACGATCATTGTGCAGTGCATAAAAAGTAATCCGTGGAAAGAGAGAGAGAGAGAGAGAGAGAGTGATAAAGAGGAACTTATTTTCTGGCACTAGTCGCATTAGGCTTCGCAAAAGCACTAAAAATAAACCTCCCGGTTTATCCGCATATTGATTTCATAATATATACTTATTATTATTATTATTACAATTTTATTTAGAATAAAATTCTATATTTTTGAAAAACTATGAACTTTTCTAAATCGTACTATTGCAATAAAACTAATTAAGCACTAACTAAAGAAAAGAAAAAAAGGAATAAAAAATATGAAATAATTAGACTATAGATTAATCGTTTTGGAATAACGCGAGAGGTATAAGAGCAATTTCGAATTTATCCAGGTGAATGGTAGGGGTTCGTTGATATAGCTATTTCTGTTGGTTACGTACATGAGTGTGTTTTGAAGAGTGGACTAATCGAGACTTGAGATCGATCTTAAACAGACGGCTAGAAGAAAGCACGTGCTGTTTCGCGACCTTCCATTCCCCAAACCCTTTTCCTCGTTTCCCTAAGGAAATAAGATCTCGGTGAATGATTTCAGAGGTGATTCGATGCAATCGGGATACGTTAACGTGCAGTCAACGCCAGATTTCCCCAATCTTTCAGCATCCCTGTACAACTCCTCAACGTTCCGATGAGTGGAATTAATCGAGGTTGCCAAGTCTTCCGACGGCCTGCCGACAAAAATCGAAATTCGATCGTTTCCCCATTCCTTGCTGAAACCAACCATTTCTCTTCTCTTCTCTTCTCTTCTCTTCTCTTCTCTTAATTAACATTACAAATTTATCACTAACGATCAAATGTTTCCAATGCCTTGCGTTCCAATTTTTTTACTCTAAAATTTCATGTCACAAAAGTCTTCACAATTTTCTTTACATTTTTTCATCATTTATTTATCGATGAAAATTTGGAACCATAGTATTTTAATATTCAAAATTAAATGAAATAACAAATTCAATGTCGTTGGCGAAGAAAATAAATGAAAGAAAATAGAATACCTAAAATAAAAAAAATAGACAACAAAAAAAGGGAAAAGTAAGAGACGAGTGATAATAAAAATGTTAGTAACAAAATGGGGCTCCGGTCTCTTAGGAAAATAAATTAATTTCATACATCCTCGCGATATTATCGTTCTAGAGTTCGTGCGTGAGATATAAAAAGAAAAAGGGGAATGAGCTTCTTTCCGGTTGGTGTAAGATATTTCGAAAAATAACCGTGAAAGAGGAGAGTACTGAAACGACTGTGAAACGTGATGAGAATGAAACAAGAATGTCGTTTCGATATCACGAGAAGCCAAGAGGAAGAAGAAAAAGATAATAAAAGGGATGGAAAGAGAAAAGATAAGAAAAGAAATGGAAGGGTACAAAAAATTAAAAAAAAAGAAGAAGAAAGAGTTCGTCATTGGTATCTGAAAATGAAATAGAAAAGGATAGAAAAGTCGTGAGTTTTTCGCGACAAATTAATTAAGACTTTTTCTCCTGATTTTTTTTTTTATCGGCTAGAAAAGCAGGAGAATAAGATCGCTAACGATTTTACAAATAAACTCGAACCTCAATCTATCGATACTTTCCTTTCATTTATCATTCTTTCTTTTAAATCGATAAATATTAGAAAAAGAGAAGATGAAAATAATGAGACTTACGTTAATATGAAATGTATCGCTTCGACGATTATATCGTCATCCTTCCTGAGAAGCGGAACTTCAGCGAGTTCGCAAATACTCCTTAAAAGGCATTCTCTTCCATTTCCCCAACCGTATCTGCGAACATTCGCATTGATAATATTTATCTACGTTAATAATAATAATAATAATAATAATATTAATCCATTAGGTATAAAATATCAGACTTTGAACTATAATCGAAGTAATCGAACGTTTAATACTTAATTACGTAATAATAATATATTACTTAATTATTACTTAATAAATAATAATGATATTATTATTATTAGACTATTAAATATGAAATGTCAGATTTCGAATAGCAAATAATCGAAGTTATTGGACATTTAATATTTAATTTCATAATAATAATAATCATAATGATATAATTATAATAATAATAGTCGAATGAGAAAAACAAAGAAAAGAACATTAAGATATTTTTTACTTTGTTTGAAAGTTCCCCTTTAGGAAAACTAAAGAATTATAAATAAACGTTGGAATATATATATAAGTTGAAAACGGTGGTGGTGGAAGTTCTCGTTGACGCGGATTAAACGAGCTCGAGGAATTATTCCAACGAAGAGGCACTCTCCCGGTAAGCTTTATCCTAGCTAATATTTTAGCCCGGCCACGACGTTGTCGTTGACCGAGCTTGATTCTCCTTCGTTAACAAACTGTAAACTGCTGAACGTAGTAACCTTACCCCTTGGTGTCTTTCGCGAACATATTTCTTTCGAAGAAAATACAATTTTTTTCAATATTTTTTCTTTTCATCCCAACTCACTTAATCTCGATTCAATTTTACGCGATATCGTCGTCGAGTTATGCTATAAATTATACCACTCTCGGTATTAAATGTCTATCACATTTTTGTTTATCTTGCCTATAATTTTTATCCAAGTCGCATAATTAGATTATTATAATATTATTTTTATTTCTCGAAGATGGTTCTGCAAAATCAGGAAGAAAAATAATTCGATAAACCGTTTTGCGCTACGAATGTACCATGATGATAGAATACCGAACATTTCTGACACTTTCTTAACTCTCAAAGCTTTATCATGGAAAAGAAACGTCTTCGTCGTTGTCGTTGTCGTCTATGATGGCCGTTGTTACCTGCATATCCTAGACGCCATACTTGAATCTCCTCTTCCTGCTAACGTAATTGCCTTATGTCCCAATTAATTTACCTTTAGAATTCTCTCCTCCTTACCTTGCTTCTCTAACTCCTTTGATCCTTCCAAGAGCCGATACTTGCTAGCAAAACTAGCTTCGTCAGAACATCGAAAGCAAACCGAACCATCTTGTCTGCTTTCCTTTCTATCCTAAACTTAACCTCCAAATATATATATTTTAGATTTACGATACGCCTTGATTTTTCTTTACATTATTATCAAAATAATAATTCGAATGATTTATTAATTTACCAACCAACGAAAACGAACTAACGCGTTCTTCAGAAAATCTAGATATCTATTTTCATTTGATACGTTGAAATAGTCAATCAATCAAAAATAGAATCTCAATAAACGTTGATGTGGTAACATGGTCGATGCCAAAGTTAAGTTAATTAGAAATTTATTCGTTCACTTTAGCTATGTTTACTGATTCATTGGACAATTTCGAACGGTAATTAGCGCTGCGTTTGTTCTTCCGCTTCCGAAATCCAAATCCACCTTTCCCTGTCCCTCTTTTTCGTCTCTGTGCTTTGCATTTTGTTTATACTAATTGATCTATCGCTAATCCTACGTTAAATGGAAGAAGAAGAAAAAAAGGAACAAAGTTTCGGAAAGAAACATTAAATTGTCATCTTTTTCAATAAAATGTACAAATAAAAAGTATGGTATAAATTGAAACTTACTCTTCTAAAAAATGTTCAATCCTCGTGTAGGTATCACGAAGATCGAGATCTCTAATGTGTCTTGAAAGGACGATCGTTGATTCAAAATCTGACACGTTGGATGGTAAATAATAGTTGTATTGAAATCCGGAAGAAAATACGATGCTTCCTCTTTTATTCGATCTCACAGGTATCGATGCACCTAACGTGATCTACACAAAGAAAGAACAAAATAAACAAACAATAAATATTAATTCAATCAAAAATTATATTACTTTTATACACACATAGTATTTCGTAATCGTGTATTGTGAAAATGTTAACAATATTGTTATGTTTATTTATAAGTATATAAAAAATATATGCGTGTGTAAATTTGTTGGATATGCATATACTCGAACGAATAAAAATCAAACTTCAAAAGTGACTCCCTGTCTTTCTCCTCTAACTTTACTTTTCGCAAAATTCGATGAAAACTTGAAAATTGAAACGTCAATTTTTCACTGAACAATCTTTAACTTAGAAAATTGAATTTAAGACTTTTCGTAGAGAACCCAAGACACAATTCGCAATAACTGTCTCGCGAATATTTGCGAGCATCTGTGCGAAAAAAGATCTTTTTCTCGCTTTCCTTTCGTATTTCGTATTTTGGAAAAAAAAAACAACAACAAACGAGAAGGAAAAATATCAAAAATAAATTGTTCTTTTAACGTTCGAGCATCAATTTTACTCGTATATTCATTTGGAAGCTTTCTTCTTATTTTTATTCTTTTTTCTTTCCTTTCTTCATTTCTCAATCTTACGTTTTTCTTACTCTTATTCGATAATAAAAACGTTAAATAATAATTTATAAATCTACCCGAGAAATATAAAAATGGTTCAACGAAAAAGTTCAAACTTTTTCAAGAATTTGCAATATTCGTTGAAAAATTAAAGAAAAGGAAGTGGAAGAGAGATCGAAGTAGTAGAAATGGTAAAGTTCGACTTCCGAAACTAAAATCGTTCTTTTCAAATTCCCTGGGCTTCTCTCTCTCTCTCTCTCTCTCTCTCTCTCTCTCTGTCTCTCTGTTTTTGTCTTTGTCTTTGTCTTTTATCCTCCAGTGACTCAGAAATCGAGTAATCGTGTGAACGGGATTTAATGTGCTTCATATCCACCAACTACAAGAGAATGCGCTTTGTTTTAATTCAATTCAACCTATCTCTTTTTCTCTTGTTCTCACCTCTTTCTGGTTTTACATTTCTCTCATTCTCTCGAAAAATTGACTTCATAATAAACGCAATAGAAGAAAAGTACAGGCAAACGAAGGCTTCGTGTTCGTTCAATCATTCGACATTATTCGAAACAAAATTCTGATATATCTCGAAAAAAAGAAATACGTTTATTTTCATTGGATATCAAAACGCACGCCTCATTGTAAGAGGGAAAAAGAGAGAGATAGACAGAGATAATGTTTGGCAGAAAAAAAAACTGGGACACCTTGTATATTTTCTAAGTAATAATAATAATTAAAAAAATATAGAAATGTTTTCTAATGACGCGTTGTTACTCGTGTACGATGTAAACTCTTGAAGGAAGTTGATTGATCGTTGAAAAGAAATCAAAGAAAGTTTCACGAAATAATGAAAATACGTGTGGTAAGGGTGTTTTAACGAGTACGCGCGTCTTTCTCAATTGAAAATGATGAGAAAAATCATCTTGTTAAGCCTGGCAGGTTATTTTATTCTCTACTTGCGGTAAAACGAAGGGGTGGTTGACCCTTCGGCATCGTCATATTTCTATCTCTTTATCTCTTTCTCTCTCACCTTTAGCAACGTAGAACAAACGATCCGAAGCCCGTGTAAAGAGGTCGGTGTAATCATTCGTGCAACTCCCCTGCGAGAGAGTAAAGTCTTTACTAATTAAAAACTCCACGGAGGCATTTGTAAAGAAACGGGTAAAAAAAGGAAAAAAAAAAAAAAGGAAAAAAAAGGAAGAGAGAGAGAGAGAAGAAAAAAGGAAAAAGAAGGAAGGAAACCATTTCCTTAAAAACGCTCCGTTTTATTCAGTCGATATCGTTCTTAATTATGGTGACAGGAGGAACAGAGATGAAAAGGAAGAAGGAATAGGGGTAGAAAAGAGAAGAATACAAAATAAAAAAAGAAAAAGAAAATGAGGAAGATGAGATAGTGAGAAAGGGGGTCGAGGAGGTAGAACGGGGGAAAAGGAGAATGATACTTTCTCGTGATTCGCTGAGCACCGAATCTCAGTTTATACTTTCGAAGTTCCCTCGTTCGAGAAAGTTCTTGAAAAACGTTGTCTTTCTTACAAAATGGTATATAGGTACCTACTACCTTCTTGTTTCTTTTTCTCCTTTTTTTCATTGACCGGTATCTTTATCACTTTACTATTATGTCCGTATATCCACCATCAATTACGTTTCACATGAAAACACGGACATGTCTTCTCGAATTAGTCCTCGCTTCTCGTTTCGTTTGATTTAGTTTTATTTAGTTTGGTTTGGTTTGGTTTTATTTAGTTTCGCTCTTCGAACGAATTTGAACGGTAAGAAAAAAAAACATCGTAACAGATTCGTACAAATTAAGTCTATTAATTAATTAGGTAAAAAACTTTTTTTTTTATTTGAAAGATTCACCTTTATTATTGCAAATAGTCCCTCGGAAAAGCGCGATACACCAGGGAACAATTTTTCCTATTGCACGATTTATCTTCCGACCGATGGTACAATGGTCCCTTTTATCCCTTTACTTGAGGCAACCACTCTTACGATTCTTCGTATTCGACACCCCTAACCCACAGAATAGAAAGAGAATGAGTTCTCTTTCTATCTATTTTAAAGTTCTTTAACCTTAGTAATTCATGCAGGAACGTGGAAATTGGGTTACGAGGCCTTTTTCTTTTCTTTCTTTTTCTTTTTTTCATTTCTCTTTAATAATATCTGATTTGATAAATTTCATTTCAAATTTTATACTTTTGTTTTTTCCATATTTTATTTGGAAATATTTTTGTATATTCTACACATCACCCACAACTCCTATGCATTAAATAATCAAATACGGGTTGTGTGATTTCGAAGTAAAAACTAATAGAAATAATAGGAAATTTCATACATTCTATATATATTCAGTTCTTCTGTTTAATCTTGATTTGCCACGGGAGCACAAATCGCAGTTTAATATTAACTTGTAGAAAATGTATACTAACAGTGAAAAGGTTGGTATGTTGCTAATACTTTGCGAATGTAAAAGGAATACACGTGAAGCAGCAAATCTGTATGCTGCAAAGTACCCAGAAAGGCACCTGTATAAAGCGAAAAAATTTCACAAAAAGGTCTGAAACAGACAGCACTGTGGTATTGTTTGTGTTTTGTTTAAATAACAATAAATTACACACATAAGTAAGTTGTTTGTGTCGCCTTTGTTCGCCGGCGACAAGTAAAATAATTTTTTGTTAAAATTATCATGTCTTTGCTTTCAAGATCATCCAAAGGTCATAGTATACTATATCGTTGAATTCGTATATATATGGGCTATAATACTGTAAAGTCAAAAATAATAAGTGCTATTTAAAAAACTAAAGATAGCCTTAAAAAACATTAAAAACAACATTTTTTGAACTTTCTTTTATCGCAATGTATAGTCAATCAAAAACAGATCAACTTTTGTTTAAAGTATTTTTTTGTCAGGTTATCGCAAGTACTTAAAAAATCGTGACTAGAGTTATATGGGACACCCTGTATAATGATCTAATATAAATCATATCTAAATATTAGGTTAGCAACTAAGTGATTATGGATTTGAAATAAGAAGGAAAATTCCAAATTATTGCTGAAAAATATAACTTTATTCAATTAGGGGTACTGTCCGTTTTTTTCGATGATCTTTTGTCATCGTTCAGGCAGAATCATAATTCCACGTTCATAAAATTTCTGATCTTTGCTATCAAAAAACGGAATTAAATGTGATTTGTCTATCGATAAAATCCGTGATCACTTAGTTGCCAATCCAATATATTCAATAAAGAATTGAACTAATTAACAACGTATTATTAAATAATCTATAAGTCTAATGAATGAATTGTCTATAAAATAATATGACAATATTTACCTGAAAAACGGAACCGGAGGGATAGAGAAGAATGGCTTTGGTCCACGAAGAAAATGAGAATAAGAAAAGTCCGTAGTGTATGAGAATGGTCGTTGGTAAAAATGATGTAAGTTGCATCGAGGAAACGATAACGATGGCTGGTGCCAGCACTAAAACTGTTTTCCACGATGCGTTATAATCTCGACGACTATCATTGCCATAGTCGTTGGTTCGTTCGGTCGGAGAATATCGGAAGCAATCGTGACTTCTTTCCTTTTCCCTCAGCCAGCCCTCAACCAGCACCACCACCTCTCCACCACTACCTCTCAGGACGAGTAATTGGAACTGAGCCGACATATTGGTCCACTGGTCAATGAACCGTGTACGGCCTCTTATTGCATTGGTCGAATTTTTTACGATTTCACGAATACACGATAATCATTGGTGCGGATATTTCTCGATAAGTCACAAGGAACTAACCAATATTTGCATTCCATTTAAATGATCTCATAAACTGTAAAGCCTCTTCCACTCTCTAAACAAAAAGAAGAAATGAACATTCCGTTGAAATTTACTTCCACCAGTGGTTATTTTTTTCCCCTTCAAATAATACTAGAGTTTGAAGTAAAACAAATGTTGAAACGGGTATGCGTCTGCTTCTCCGTATATTTGTTAAATGTTAAAGTAAACTATTTCGAACTGGTTCGATATTTTATTTACTTTTTCGATTATTACGTCTCGTGTCAGACTTATTGTGAATTTTTCATGTTAGTGATCGTAAAAGATGAACATGGTTTTTAAAATCAAATATATGATGCCGTTAATAAAATTAATCTAACACTAGCAATAAAGTATTCCGTCTGTAAAAAAGCACTTCGGCTAAGAGTATTCAGTCTTCGTAGGGTTAATAATTTAAATGTTTCATTGACTTTAAGATATGATACTTGTTTCTATTTTTTGTAGCGATATTATAATTTGTTTCAACAAATTTTGAATAACGAGAAGATAGTACATACTATATGTTACGAGCTTAAAAATTGCAAAAAAAAAGTATATTAGAACAGAAAGACAAAGAGAAACGGACAAAGTTGAAGTTTAGCAAGTTTTCTTTCGAGATACGAGTATCGAGATAGACCGTAAAGATGTCCGATTGTCGTTCTCTTGGAAATCTCTTAGAACGAGAAAAAGGAACTTTTCTAACAGCACGTTCCTCGGTATTACATGTAACAATAGCTCTCGAAGTACTTACATACACACATACATAACTGCATACTACTCTTACAATGTACGCGTATAAACGAAAGAGCTTAAAATTGTTAAGTAAAGAATAAAAAACTTCTTTCGAGCTTATTTACGACTATGGGAAAGAAAGCACCAAGACAATAACTTCATATCGAACAAGAAAGAAACTTCAAATTTGTCCTAAGAACGGAACCTTGATTATTGCTTTTTCCCTCCCCTATCTCCCATTTTAACGTGAAATCGGTCGAAAAAGTATTACACTTCTCTTATAAAAACTAAACACGTTTTATAGATTTTTGTTTAACTTTGAATTACCGAAATTGCATTTAAAACAAAAGTAATAGTATTGTTGTAACAATATTGTCGTTGTTTAAATTATCAAGTAGAATAAATTTGAGATATTTTCTTATTCCTATTTTCCAGCAGACCTTTGATAAAAGTATCCCAACTACGGTGACCTTTTTTTGAACACAAAAAATAACGGTACAATAAACCAACACACACACACACACACACACACATAGGGAAAACACACCGAGTCGCATTTAAAATTCCAAGATAACTTGTTACTTTCGAGAGTCAACCTAGCCGCGTTAGTTAGTGACACATTTTGCATTTTCTTCTTTTTTGTTTTTTCTTTTTCTTCTTTTTATTAAATAAAAGAAAGAAACATTCTCATTATACGAGTTTTTCGCTCGTTAATTGAAACGAAATTAATAACATTGTTGTTATTTTCTCGTTACTAGGTGTACATGCGCGAATAATTAAAAAGATTTTTTTTTATAAATTCGTTACAGGTCGAATCAAATTTAAAGAGATAAAAAAGAAGGTAAAAAAAAAAAATGGATAGACAAGCAATTGTGTATGATAAGTTTAACTGAAAGATGGTGGTTGTGCCTAATCCGTGATCTCGATGAGATTTTAATTCAACTTCGGTCGTTAATCTCTCTCGGACGAAAACGGAATTAATTAAAGGTGCTTAAACGACCGGCTGGGACGGGGCAATTATTGGATTTACAACGCTATCGCTATCGTTCAGAAGATATAGGAGGAAGAGAAGGAACCCGAAGAAGAGGAAGGTGGGTTCGGAAAGGTAATAGGGAAAGGTTTAAACCAATACATCCATGAATCCAATATACAAACTTATCCCCACTCCTCGATAATTCCATGTTGTTCGGGATCACCTATATGATATAATACACGTAAACCTAATCCCTCCCTCTCCCTTTCCACCATGCAATATTTTCTTCATCTCTCTCATTCCTTCGATCGACAATCTCTGGAAAAGGCAGAAGAGACATTCTAAGTGCTTGGTAAGAAGGAAAAGCTATCACCTCCCAACCCCCAGTACCACCATTCCCATCATCACCTCTACCTCTGGCCCCCTTTTTACTCACTCAGTTCGACTTTCTTCTCTCATTTCTCTTGTTCCTTAGACGTTTATAGCATTCTTTAAATCTACGATTACCTTTGCTTCTTTGCACGAGTTCTTATTTATTCGATCGGCAGAAGACTTACGTTGCTTCTTTTTATCTCGTTAAAGCTCTCGATAACTATGCTACGAGAGTATAAGGTGCTATGAAAAGAAAATAAGGGGCAAAAGTATAAGTAAGTAGGTACTTACTTACTTATATCTCTAAAGAAAAAGAAAGAAAGAGAGAGAGAGAGAGAGAGAGAGAAAGTGTTTTTAAGAAAGAAGAAAAAGTACAATTTTTTTTCCCCTTCAAATGCGAATGAAATTTGCACATTCTTTTTGTCATTCGATTATAGTATTAGATTTTTGTAAAAAAGGAAAAAATCAAAAATCAGATTTTCTCTGTAAAGACGAACAATAAGAATTTGTCGAAAATAAGTATGAATAAAATTATGTTAATAGAGATTTTCTATGCGTTATCACGAAAATTTTCAATTCGATGAATCCTTTAAAAAGAGGCTTAACCATGAATAAAGAGAGTGAAAGAGAAAGAGAGAGAGAGAGAGAGATAATACACGCGAGTACCGATAGAGAATGATTTTCAATGAATATTCATACTCATATTTTATCAGACGTTTAACTGTGACTCCTTCGACGGTTCGTCACATTTCTTTTTTCTCGTTTTTTCTTTGCCTCCTCACTCCTTCTTTTCTTTTTTAAATAATTAACGGAACGATCATGAGAGTTAGACTTTTATCCTCGCGTTAACACGCTGCACGTTTTCTCATCTCTCTTTCTTTCTTTCCTTCTTTTCTCAAGCTTTTAAGCACGCCACGTACTTGGCTCTACCGCACGATAATGGGCTACGCTTTTTAAAGTACTATAATACACTACCATTATCGTTTTGCAACCAGTTTCTATCGTCCACTAGTGCAAATTCTTACCTAGTAGTTTTACGTCCTGCTACATGTACATATATATATATATATATATATATGTTATCGTTAAAATGTATAATCCAGTTAATTCATGAAAAACCTATGTCTTACACGAAATAATTAGGCGTTTTGAAAAAAAAACATGTATATGAACAAAATCGTTAATCATAGATTTAAACTAAATGTTTTGAAATAGCTAGATAAAATATAAATTATCGATGAGGCAAGTAATTAAAGTATGAAATTACAATCGAATTTGCCTTAGAGGTTTGCTTTTTTTTTCTACAACAATACTCGCAATTATTTGTTCTTATCTCTTCCTGTACTTTGACAAATTTATGTTATCGGATCAAATTTCAATTTTATACTTTAACAATTCACCTATCGCGAATTTTTATATTACTGTATTATTACTATATAAATCAAATAATAAAGAAAGAAATTTTAAACTTTTTCGAGAGATTCGGAAAGAAAAAGAGAGAGAGAGAGAGAGAGAGAGAGAGAAAAGAAGAAGAAAAGAAGAAAAGAAGAGAAAGAAACCTCTCGATTTGGATGAAACGTTCCAATTGGTAAAAACAACGAACCTTAGACTCTTCTTGCATTTCTTTTCCTTCAATTAAGAGATAAAGATTCATTTTCATTTATCTGACCTATGAATACCGGAGCTAACGCGATATCCTGCTTAAACGAACTTTATTTTAACCATCTATCTTTATCATCGAGAAAACTAATTATCCCTTTTTAAAAGAATCTCTTTCTCTGCCAGACTGTTAGTCCGAAACCTTTTTCATAGGTAAATACACTTCTTTAAGAAAATAAGCATATAATGCTGCGTTAGATTTATGCATTAAAAACAAAATTTTATTTGTAAATGTCTTAATGAAAGCTCATACGTTCGATAAATTGTCTCGTAATCCGTGCAATCGTAATATTGATCGAAATTTATCGAAAATCGAATACATTTAGAGAAATAGAGTAACGTGTTCAATTCGGTTTGCCGGTGCTATCGATTTATTGATGATGACTATAAGAGGAGAAGGAGGAAGAGAAGAAGGGGGTAGGAAAATGGGAATACAAAAGTAGAAATAAGCGGAAAATCTCTCCCCATTCATCTATCTATCTATCCATCTATCTATCTATCTGTAGGATATCCAAGTATTCATATATATATTTTTCTACATTTTTCTGTATTTTTCTATATTTATCTGTCTATCTATCTACTTATATATACTTTTATCATTTATTATTAATATGGATAAATTAAAAAGAAGAAACTTTAAATAATATGTACAATAAATCAAATTAATAAAATTTTCTTTCGATATTTTTTAATCTCCCATTGGCGAATAAAATAAGTCAGGAAAAAATTTTGAAAGAAAGATTCGCGAATTCCATGAAGATAAAATCGCAAAGAACAAAAAAAAACTCGAAGAAAAGGATTGGTCGAACGAGCGGCAGAAACGCCAGAGATTCTTTAATACCCTAGAATTCTGACATTCCTTGTTTTAAGTGAGTGTGAAAGAGAGAGAGAGAGAGAGAGAAATATATGTCAATATATATAGAAAGAGAGGAGGGATGATTTTCGATCGTACTTTTAGGCAAATGAATGTCAGAAAAAGTGTAAGGAAGAAAAGGAATATGAAGAACAGAAAATAGGAGAAGTTTGAAAAGGTGGCTGGGTGCCTTTGCTCGCCCACTTGCCTGCCCACTTGCCAACCCACTTGCTCACTCGATTTTCTAGTGACGTTGCAGAAGGATCGTAAAAGTGCGCATATTGATGAACGGAGAAAGGATAAGAGAAGACACTTTCGGTGTCAAAGCGAAAAAGGGAATTTGTCGAAGAAACGAGAAGAACAACAAATCGATCAAATATTTTTCGTAACGTAATCCGCCAAAACAAAGAGAAAACGATGATAAAAATGTATACGTTGTTGTTACATACATTATTATTATTATTATTATATTAATTATTATAACAATATACGTATATGCATAATAGATTTAATTTGCTATCTATCCGATTATGTTTTTCTTTCGCGCGTTCGCATGAGTTCATATAAAATGAAAGAAAATGACATATGTGTTGAAAACCCAACCACCCACCCATCTTAAACTATTTATTCCAGTTTCTAATCAAAACTTTGATATACCAACAATTGAATCTCGCGTTAAATACTTCATTTCCATTCTGACGCTCGCAAAAATTCACTGAACGACGCGAACTAAAGTAAACGAATCTCCCCTCCTTAAGAGGGTAGAATTCTCCTAAATCTCGGGGAATGTTTTAAAAGTTATAAACAACAGCACCCGAGCGAGTAATAACGTGGATGAACGAACCGTGCTTTCTTGAGCTCCCGCGTTCAGAACTTTTTCACGATGGGTGTCGCTTATCGAGCACTCCGACAATGAGATTACAAATCCTAACGCATATTAACTTCTCGAAAATCCGATATTCCGAATTTCAATAGTTTGTCTAACTAATCTAAACCTTTAATTTCATTGTAAAAACCGAAATAAAATATATCGTATTTGTCAATTTTCATTGAAAATCGATTGAAATGTATATTAAATAAAAACTATTAGATCGGGGAAAAAAAGTAAAGGGTTTAAAGATTCAGACACGTAGGACCGTTGAAAATATGTCTAGCACACTCCTGCGGCATTCCGGATAAAGGGCGTGGCAGTTTTCAGCCGCTACCTGCTTGCCCAGCTGCTCGGCTGCCCTGTACTCTCGATCCCCGTACTCATCGTACTCTTCCTCGGTACTCGACGGCCTGCAAAATCCAGAAAAATTCTTCACCGTCCAACAACGACGTTCTTTCTTTGAAAACATTATGAAAGCCAACGCATGTCACAACCACCACTACTACCATTACCACTACTATTACTATACTACTATTACTAGTATTACTACCACCATTACATGTCCCATACTCCCCCATCTACGGACAAAAGGAGGAAAGCAAAAGGATAGGATGGACGTCGTTCTCTTTTTTCGATTCATTTCCACCTCGCTCTTCTCCTCCTACTCCTCTTTTCCTATTCCCTCTTCCTTTTTTCCCCCTTTTCTCTCGAATTCCTCTTTTTGTCTCCCTTTCATTCCACACTCAGGGAGTTTTCTTGAATTTTCGAAAATCTGTAGCACGGCTAGACTGCTCGATCGATAAGTAAGGTCGCTGCTTTCCCGAGCTTAATATATATATATATATATATCTTAAAACTATACGCCCACGTTAACGTTTCATCTTTCTTCGACAATGTCTTTTCTTTTTTTTATTTCTTTATTTTTTCCTTTCGTTAATCAAAAATTTAAACTATTTTTTTATATCAATCCGAAATCAATCATAATTCAATTTTCCTACAAAATTACTATTACTTTTTATATTTGGGGACTTATTTTTAATATAATAATTATAATAATAAGGTCTTTATGCACAATCACGAATAGGACTAGGTTTGAAATTTTGTAACAATAGCTTCGAGCTATCTTATTCATTCATTCTTTCCTCCTTTCCATTCACACACACACAATCATCCAATATTGTTATTTTAATATTATATATTTTGTATACCTATCTCATATCCATGCGTTATTCTTTTGACGATGATAATATATATATATACATGCATATATCTAAGTATTTAATAAATGAAAATTTATGTAGAAGCTCTGTGAGTGCGTTAAATTTACTCTGATAATAATGATAAAATAGTTTCTGCCATGGGCCGTACCAGAAATGTATTTAGGTAAATATATACATGTAGAATATAATGTTCGAATTTAAACTTTGTGTTCAGCGTATATAATACGTTCTTCGGATTGTCGATGCAATAATAAGATTATCCCAATCTTATCGCGAAAATTTGATTTTTGACCGTGCGGAGAAAACCGACCGAATACTACGATACTAAACGACGTAAATATGTAATACTTATATACATTTATATATATATATATGTACATTTACACGTATGTATAAATTTCACGAATTCATCGTGTATGCTAATGTTATTAACTTCTCCGGGCGGACCGTTGGCATTAGAGATTTTCTCAAGTATACTTCTAACATAATTGTACCGCAAAGGGATGATTTAGAAGTGGGACACTAGCTCGATGGTTAATGCTACGACAGTTTGCTAAACGAAACGAAACGAAATTGCACGGTCATTCTAATTGTACTATTTCTCTATTTTAATGTAAAAATAAATAAAATGTCCATTACTTTGCGCTAACCAACCGTGCGTTGTCTGTTTGTTCAATTATTCTTTGAATTAGTAAGAAAAGAAAAAAAAGAATAAAATTACTTTCCTCTACGTGATCGTAGAGAGGATAGAAATAAAATAATATAAATGAAAATAAAATGAATTTAATTGGTGACTTACTTAAAAAATATTTCCATCAATTGACCGAATAATCCGTGATGCGTGTCAAAAGGTACCCGCGAGGCTTCGCAAATTGCCCTCAACAAACAAGCTTTTCCACCGTAACCATAAATGGCCGCAACTTTTTGAAGAATTTTATAAATGCTCCATCTACTTCTGGTATTTCTGGTGTAGTAAACTCCAGGCTCGGTAAAGTCTGTACTATTTGTCGGTAATTTATAAATTATTTTGATAAAAACACCGACGATTACGCTCTCTCGATCCAATTGCAATGGTGTTCCAAGGCCAAAGATTAACTGTAAATAGAAGAGAATTATGAATCATACAAATGAGAAATATTTATTTAACATAATACAAATATTAAACAAATGACGAAAAATCTATGTGTGTGTGTGTGTGTGTGTGTACGTGTCGGCAATTCGAGGTAATATGCAATATAAGAATTTATTATTTCACCGACGAAAATAAAGTATCGGTGTATCGGAGTTTCGGTTGTATTTTCTCTGACCAATCCGGAGGAAAGCAACCACCGTCCAGATACTCCCTGAACGATCCAATGCGGAAATTCGCGGTTTTATCGGAAATTCATACACGGACGAAGGCACATACTATAGTAACAGAAACGAGCCTCCTACGGAAATTGGACGAACTACAAACGATCGTCTACAAAATCGTCGATGTTCGACGACGATTGTCACGGTCTATGCGTGTACTCGAAAGAAGATCGGAGTTATTATTTACGATTCGATTAGGATTCCCAAGGATTATATCGTGATCGTGATACTCTAATCTAACGATATCATTTTATTTTATATCTAACTTTTTTTTATCTATTAAATCCCTCCTATCTTGGATATATATACCTAAATACTTACAAAAACAAAAATATTATTATTAAAAAAAAAAGAGAATTTGCGTTATCTCGACGCGTGATAGAAATGAAACTCGTATTATTCTATGAAAAATAATAAATTAATTTATACATGTAGTGAGTGTCCCTTAAAATCGTATATTTTATTGTGTAATTATAATAATATATAATATATTATAGATAGATAAGATAATTAATAATTCTTTTATTAAATGTTGTTTATATGACCTTCCGAAAATTGCGCATGTGTATAACGGGAATGATATACCTAATAAATAGAATTTAAGATTATAACGTTCTGATTTTAGCAGTTTTTTTATTTTTATGTAATTATTTTAACGCTCTAACGCAGCGATGACTTCGAGGGTAAAATTTGTCTGTAATATAAGTAGAATACATTAGAGTATTAAAGTAATTGTTAATTAATCAAAGGAAATGTGTATTGTTGTTTAAAAGCACGTAATATAAGATCTACGTACCGTCCTCATCGAAATCCACCGTTAGACTGGCACGTTGTCCTCTATGAAAGTTCTTTTATTGAATGTTGTTTAAATGAGACTTTCCGTAAATGGAAATTCTATTTATTGTGCAGATTATTTTTGTTAAGCATATGTACCATATAAGGAAAGTCTCATGTAAACAACATTTAACAAAAGAACTTTAACAGAGGACAATGACTCAGTTTAACGATGGATTTCGAGGAGAACGATGCATAGGACGCATATTCCATGCTTTTTAACAACAGTACGCACTTTCTTCGATTGATTAATAATTATTTAAGGTATATCGAATACTTAGTATTGTTCTCTACTAATATTTTTAATTATTTAAACATTCTAACTTAATTATTATTCCTAGTTCGAAATTATTTTTGTATAATTCATCGTGCATTCTTCTAGTAAGAAAAATAAGAGTAATACATTTATAGCAAATAGAAACGATCGAAATATTTGTTGTCTATTTCTTTCTCTCCCTATTTCTTTCTTTTCTTAGTTTTCATTCGTCGTAGTTGTAGGTAGAAGAAATAGACTATATCGATTTTGCGTTGAAACGACCGACTAGACCAACGTAAAAACGCTTTTCACAAGTCTCGTGTACAAAAGCTTTCCGCGAATCTCGTTAAACTGTCCTAACCAGATACGAACATGATTCTCCCGTGAAAATTCCTACCGATTTTATCGAAAATTCATAGGAATGAAAGATAACATGCCTACCTAGTCTATTTCCAATACATTCTCATCAATAAGTATCATATGTTTAATATATTCACCTGTTATATAACACATTAACGAACATTCATTTTTTATTCTCTAAATCTTTTTAATCATACTTTATAATTGATAGAAAGAATTGAAATAAAAGAAAAACAATTATAATCGAAAATAATTCAAATGGTCCAAATTCGAATGAATTTGATAAATTTTGAACGTAGAGAACAAGGTGAGCATGTTTTGATCGAGTATGCAACGACAATTGCACAATTAAATGGATAATTAGACATTTACCGATAGTACTTGTTCCTTTATTGTTTACGAGCATTATCTCTTACTACCAAACTTCCTTGTCAACGCTTGATTACAGTTTCCCTATATCACACGGTATTGAATAGAATAGAATTAAACGATAAGCTTGGTGTAATCATCAATGTCTATCCTCTCTAATTGAACGATGTAATTATGCACGTGATTGGATTCCCGATAATTAGACGCAAATCGAACTTAGTCGTATTTCATTCGCAATCCTTTTCCGGTTTACATTTTGCGATACGATAAACCTTGTTTAAGAAAAAATCGCTATCTTTCGTAAAGAAACCTTAACAACAAATTCATTATCGTAACTAACAAGTTGCTCCGTGTAATTTTGTTACGTTTATTCGATTTTCTTATAACAGAATTGTTACGCAGAATAAATCGTTCGTATATTTGATTATTAAAATTCGTATTTGCCAATACGATGTGTGAATTTTTCACACATGTTAGATAATTACGATGCATATTAATAAAATTATGAATAATAACGATAATGCACAACATACGCAATTACGAAATGACATACTACGAGCTACTATAATACGAAAACGACGATAGAACTCGACGTTATTAGTGAGCACGTTTCTTGCGATGCTTTTAAGCTTCCTTAACTACCGTCAACGTCACCGTTAATGTTCCACGACTCTATTTTTAAGAGAGAAAGTCCACCACGGGACGCCTCGAAACAGGCTAATTACAGTTTCTCTTCTACGGTCTTACTTTTAAAAAGTGTCCCGAATATGCTTATGCATCGAATACCCGACGACAAGAAACTCGCTCGATTTTTATCACGAATTTTTGTATCCTTCGGTAAAAAAAAAAACAGAATCGGGGAAAAATTCGTATTTGCTTCTAAATTATTTTCTTCCTTCCTTTTTTTCCTTTTTTTCGTTTAATATATACGATAAATTAATGATTCTCACGTGAGATCGTATTTTCGTTCGATCATTTTCTAAATCTCGTTCTATTATCGAAAATAGCGATAGAAGAAAATGAAAAAGAGAGAGGGAGAGGGAGAGGGAGAGGGAGAGAGAGAGAGAGAGAGAGAAAGTATGAAAGGAAGCAAAGCTTCTTCGATGAAATGAGAACGTACCAGAAGGGTCGCGGGTATCGATGCATCAGGAAAAACCAGGGCTCTCCTTTCCCTCGATGAGATGGTCGTGTCGTTGACCCTAGCTGATGCTTTTGCTTCTGCTGGAGCTATTCGAAGACCGATCACGTCCTTCAAATCGTTGACTCGTTGATAGGAATTTTCAGATTGCAAAAGTAATAGTAAAAACAGCACGATCCTCTTCGTAGTTGTCATCCTAGACTTTAGGATCCGTTCTTCTTACCAATCTAGTTTTCTGATCGAATAATGATGAGTTTTATGAGAAATCAACTGACGAATTGGATAAGAAGAAGAAGAAGAAGAAAACGAGAAGGGGAAAAAAAGAAAGGTAGAGGAAAAGAAAACGAACAAAAGAAGCGGAAGAAGAAGAGCGTACTCGAACTGCTGATTCCTTTCAGACATCTGTTAAGTTCCCTCGCTGTCGGCCGCTGTTTACATCCTCTTACAAACCTCAATGATCAGTCAAAGAAACTCTACCCACCTTACCTAAACTACTTTGTCGAGTAAATTAAATGAAAACCTTCAGAAGTACGCTTATTTATTCACTTACATATTCCGCATACTTCGTTCGCGAGTCTAATTCCTCTTTTTTTTAAAAAAAAAAAAAGAAAGAAAAAGAATCTAAGATATCCAGTTTTAATCACGTGTGTTCGTTATTTTCTATCCTTCTTCATTCTTCAAGCTAAATCCACGAGATAATGTTAATTTTGTGAAACGTTCGTGCATCGTTGAACGCATTTACGAGATATTTTACTAAATGCAGTGATAATGATGTACTCGAGAATTAGGAGTTAAACAAATTGTTGTATTTTATTCAGGTTTAAACCTGATAATTGTACTAATACGGATTCGTTTAGTTCCTGGTTTCCTGTAGAGCTTCGTTTATTCGGCCAATTAGAACATCGTTCTATTCTCGTCGTCTTCTTCTTCTTCTTCTTCTTCTTCTTCTTCTTCATGTGTATTCTCTTATTTAATTTTATACTTTTTGTTGTTGATATATTTTAATGAACAATCGTGGTAAGAAAGATGAATAAAATTTTGCTGTAGCTACCGACTACTATCCATATAAAGCTTCCATCCACCCTTATACAAAATGGGTTACTTTTATGAGCTCGTTCGTGGATAGAAGAAGGAGAACTTGTAATTCAATTTAATGCTAGAATAAGGCGTCCTGTTACTTCACTGAAATTCCAGAATGTCTTCGAATTACGAAAACCGCTAGAACCACGCATTCGTTTACTACCTAGAAAATCTTCTTCGTTACGTTGAAAGATTGTTACGACATTTCTTTCCTCTATATAAATTCCTACGAAAACACTGAATTTTCTTATTACGAGGAATACGCGTAGGAAATGTTTTTCTTGATTAGAAATAACTTTAAAAGGACTTATAAATAAATCTTATTATTTTATGATTAGGTAGAAATAGTTTTGTTTTAAATCGTACCCCCAATAAAGAAGAATCCGAAATATCCGTGAAATTGTCAACTCGAGCATTTATAATAAACCCTTTGAACAAACTGCTCGTTCAAATAACGTACGTTCGACGACTGTAAAAGTTGAAGTTTTTCTCGGTTTCGGTATACGTATAAGCGAAATAATATCGTTTCGTTTCCAGACACGTTTCTAAATATCGCGAAACGTTCTCTCGAAATACCCCGAAATTGTGGCACATTGAAAGCGGAAAGGAAAACACGAGCTAGGAGAGACTGTTACTCGCGTTCTGAGTTCTCCGAATGGTCTACTCGTCAAAGTTCAACTTAAAAGACCGATGTAACCTACCACAGCGTTTTGTGAAACTACGTTTTAATGAAAACCAAAATACTGTGAACTGAATATACAATGAATGTATGAGTACGCTTGACCAATTATAACTTCTCTTCCCTATTTCTTTCAATTTATTTTTTTATATTTTTCAGAATAAATTGTTAAAGATTAAATAGTTACATAAGTGGTATCTTCCTACTCGTCTTGGTATATCTCAATCTAAATTATAACTGTTTATTATTATTACCAAGAGATATCTACGATAATAAGAGGAATTATCTACAATCGGATTTTCAGAAGTAGTTAAGAGAGATTACGTGTGGGATTCTATGGTATTAAGGAAACAGAAATACGAGTATACCTACATATAGATATAATAATAATAATAATATATATATGTACATTGGTATTACTGGTTTTGAAACAATTGGAAGGAAAACATTAAGGACTGTTTCAAACTATAACGAATGGATCAATTCAATTAGAAGATTTATTTCTTGAAAATATATTATATCTGGATTTGGAGTAAAGGACTTGTAAGAAATTTGCAATCGACCATGATGACTAAACGATCATTTTCAATTACAAACAAAAACATATCTAATCATATGTTTACTCAAATCATCGATCAATCGATCAAACAACGATTTTTGTATAAATTTAATCAAACGAATTTATTTTATTTCTCTTGAATATTGTTCTCAAGTAATATTATATTTGAAAAGATAAACGAAACTTAGATATAAGACTTAATACGAGATGAATCTAAAAGGTGGACCATTTTTCCGAGGAATCTCGAGAAAACTCGACAGCCCTTCGGCGGCAAGCGTTTCCTTCTCCATGATGCAGGTTAACACGTTCTAGTTTGAACAAACCAAAAAGTGTATTCCTACACAATATGAAGTTTCAAACCTCTTTCTCTCTCTCTCTCTCTCTCTCTCTCTCTCTCTCTCTCTCTCTCTCTCTCTTAAATTCCACTTGTTTCTGACAACGCTGAACAGTAAAAACAGCCTGAAGCATTACCCTGTGAATTCTCCAAGATGACTCTTCCTCTTTCAAGACACGTAAACCGGATTTCCCGTCAATAACTAAAAACATACGATTCTAGAACGAAGTAGTTAGAATATTTCTCGTTGCTACGTTTTTATAATAAGTTTTAAGAATAAATTAACGAGAATATTTACTTAACGAAGTTTTGCTTATTATCATTCGTCATTCTCGTTATTTAATTTAACATGTTCGAACGATTATGTATCCAAGATAGACTTAAACTAATTATAAGATTTGATCTATTTATCTAACCAAGGTAAATAATAGATCTTCTTACTATTAGATTATAACGTAGAGCAAGGAAAGTCGAAACCACATTAATCGTAGAATCTCGAAGTAGACGATAGTAAAAGAGCTAGTCGTAAAAGCATGGAAAGAGGTAGGATGCCCAGAAAGATCTGTTGAAGAGAGGACGACATCTCGTAGAGTCCAAGGTCTCAAGGATTTAAGGATACGAGTAATAGTAGTAGTAGCAGTACTAGTAGTAGTGGTAGTGTAGTAGGAGCAAGAAGAGATATGAACTGGGTGGACATCGAAGATCGTAAGCTCAGTTCACGTGTATATCCTGATGCGTGGAATGTGATTTCGCCATGGAATTGAATTACAACCTTCGAACGACCTAATAAAATTCCACCCTCTAGAATCGTCCTCCCTCTCTCTTTTACACACACACACGCGCGTACTCTAACTTAAAGTACAACAACCCTGCTAGTACTATGACATTCGTGGGATTCACTCGTATATTTTTTCCTCTACAGTTTTACGACACCCAAGCACGACTTATCGATCCTCCATAAACGAAAGCGTCTATTCGTAAAAACTACGAGAATACGATAAAATTTATTTCGTTAAAAAAATAATCAGTAAAAGAAAGACAATCCTTTGTTTTACACGTTCAGTTTGGGGTTATAAAAATGATTTCTGGACATTTCAAAGTGAAATTCATTAAAATAAATGAGATAGGAAGGTTTACCGGACGCGATCCCTTATAAACTACGACTGCACGAGAAACTTTAAACGCGTTTATCCCAAAACAACATTTTTCAAAGCGAGCGTGAATTTTTCTCAGTAACTACTTAACCGATCGATTTGCAATTTTCCAGACATATAGAGTACACGTCAGGTTATCGTTGGACGGGCCATTTATTCCATTGCTTTAATATTAATATTTTGTCTGGGTCGTGAGAAACTAACATTTTTTCGTAAATATCGAATTTTTCTATTCCAAGGGATATCATTTTGTCAATTGAATTTTTTTTTTTTAATTTTCTTTCGTTCAATACACGATAAACACACATTCGCGTTATGAATAAAATAAAAAAGAAATAATTTGTTCATTTAGGATGTCAAGAACGACCGAATCGTTACGAGAAGAAGAAAATGAAAAAGAAAATACAAATGGGATGAAAAAGAAAATGGCAAGAAAAAAGAAAAGGAATAAAATGAAAGCAACTCAATTTTCCTCGAGTTAGTTTCAGCAATTGGAAATAGTAGTCGTAGGATGGACAACTACTAAAGTGAAGTTTTCGATTGTCGCGAAGTGATTGCCGTCATGATTGAGGTTGTCGAACATAGACGAGTAAAATCGACGGACGTCGAGAAACGATCGATTGCATGTCGAAAACGTAACGAAAAACCATTAGGCATCGTGGGCTCTTTTCATTCGTCAGTACGAAATAAGCGATATCAACGTTGACGAGCCACAAATCGTCTTTCTTTTCGAACTCGATTTTTATTATTCCAAAGAAATTACCAATAACACAAAATATATAAGCTAAATGTTGCTATTTATCGCGCTTCAAAATCTACGAATTTCATTTCGCCAAATTGATGTTTCTTTATCTTTTTTAATATAAAACCTTTGTTGTTCGTATTAGTTTCTAGAAAGAAAAGAAAAAAGAAAAAAGATATTCTAATAACTTTACGTACTATACGTTCTATAGAATATTAATATAAAAATTGAAGATAAGAAAAAAAGATAACGGTGAAACCTGATATCGTCTCGAAAGCGGCAATTTGTCACATCGCCGTATATTAATATAGATAAAAAATAAAAAAAGAACAAGAGATAGGATGATACGTTAACAAAGTTCAAAGGTTTCTACATCGACAAGGATGTAACGAACCGATGTAACGAAGTAAAATCGTATATTGTCGTCCGCTGTTAATTACCGTGAATAGGTTTGTCCTAGAAACTGGTCCTCGGTCATCCTGGTAACCCTTCCCCCTGTAACTCCCCTCTTACCAACTTCATCTCTTCTTCTCTCTCGTTCTACCCGTTCTACTCGTTCTATTCCCTTATTCATTTCAACAAGGAGTATTTTCTCTTTACGCGCACCTGTTATCGAAAGAAAGAACTGCCAATAACGTGCCGATAACTGCTTCACGTTCTGTTTCGAACGCCCGTTATAACCCCTCTTCCCTTTTTTTTCCTACCCTTTCATCCCTCTCATCTTGTTATTCTTTCTTTTTCCTCTTCCGATTCTCTTCTCCTATTTTATAACACTTTCTTCTTTCTCTTTGAACGTTATTCACCTCTTCTATTTTCATCGTCTCCTTCTAGAAATCCCCCTTTTCCACCTTTATATTTCTAATATCAGTGGCGGCGGTGGTGGAGAGACGATATCGCAGCAACGAAACTCATAAATTATATTTCGGTTTCGGTTCACAGCCGTGCGCATTTTCACATGTTGCAAGCAAGCTTACACACCAATGTAATAGACAAGGAACACCTGTAGCAATAGTAGTAGTAGTAGTAATAATAAAAAGGTATACTAGTAGTAATACTAGACCAAGCACCATGTCGCCGCCATCTTTTCTTGAAACTTTCATTTCACTTGACAATACTGGAACGGCCAGAAATTACTCGAAATTTATCGACTTCGTAATATTCTTTATTGTATATGATACAAATTGACCGCATTCAATAATAACAATTTTTGGATTTTTTTTCTTCAAATCGATGAGATTAAATATACAAATAATTGATCGAAATAATTGATTACGGTTGAATTAATTTCTTCATTTAGTAACTAGTTACAAATTGAAACATTCTTTTGACGAAAATTCGTAAATTCGACGAGATTCGAGTTAACTTTATTAATCGTGATCCGAAACGTACGTACGTGCGACGCAAATACTATATACTAGCGATGCGTACTTCGAAACGACAACGTTTAAGCGATAAATTATTCTCGAATCTCGGTAAAGTATTCGAGCAGACTTTCCGGACATTCGGGAAATATACTCTGACACCGGCCGGGATTTTGTCGACCTGCCAATTCCGCACCGTGATATTCCTGATCGGCGTACGATCTAAACGTATCCGACGTTGTTGAGGGTCTGCAACAAAATACAAAAGAGAATATCCCCCGCCCGCCCCTCTTTATTCTACAATATTTACGAACATTTTATCAAACGCTCTGGCAATTGCCAAATTCTCCAACAAAATAAAGAAAAGAGAGAAAGGATACCAATTTTCATGCACCGAATTCATTCCTACGTTCTAATAAAATATGACTGAAAATTCTTTAACATATCCTAATTAACGATTAATCTTATTTAATATAATAATAAATATAAGATTAGATAGATAGTGTTGAAATAAATAAATAAATAAATAAATGAACGATTTGAACTCGAGACAACGAGTAAAACGATGAAATACGAGTATCAAGAGACTAATCGATCGAAAGTAAACCAAAGAGATAATTATCTTTGACACAATACTCTACACCGATGCTCGTTTCGTTTATTTTGACAAACAAAGAACCGCATAATGTTTCATTTATGCAATACACATTCTCTCTCTCTTTATCTCTTTCTCTCTCTACGAATATTTTCAAGCAATGAACACCTGCAATGATTTGTCACATACGAAACGCATTGTGAAATTAATCCAACGAACAACATCAACGTCATCAATGTCGTTACGAGTCTCTACTGTTAGAAATAATCCAATTCATTTCGATCGGAAAACGAAATGACGATGATGACGACGATGACGACGACGATGATGATAATGATACTTGATACCAGATTTTGAAATCCCGAAAATGAGGATAAATAATAAAAAGGTAACAAAGTGGTCGACAATCGCTGCATTAAATGACAATGAAAAAAAAAAGAAAAGAAAAGAAAATCAATCGAAATAATACTCACGTTAGAAGTAAATGAAAAAGTTGTCCAGCTAATCCGTGAATTTGATTAAATGGTACATCAGCAACATCGCAAATCATTCTCAATAGACAGGCCTTGCCATAACTGGAATTTTGTAAGATCGATTGTAGGATCTCGTAGAGTTCCCACCTGGATGTTGTAGTACCCGTTGACTCTAACCGAATGGAAGATGGATAACAATGAAATAGAGAAGGGTCGGAAAAGAGAGTTAGAAAAAGAAAAGGAGCCGGAAAAATAGGATTCTAAAGGAAGCGTATTCTTTCATAAAAAGAGGAAAAAGAAGTGGAAGAAGAAGTCGAGGATGAGGAGGAAAGGCTTTCGTCCATTGTGATACGAGCCTGATACGTTACGAGGGGTAAGGTATATGCAACAAAAGTGGCCTTATTAATATGTAAAGGAAGAGAATCTTCGTCTTATCCCTCGAGCACTAAGTCTTCTCTTTCTATTTATCTCTTATTCTCTCTCTCACACACACACTCTCTCTCTCTCTCTCTCTCATCCACACACATCCGTACACATTTATACACGTATACACACATATAAACTATATCCGTAAGATTTGTTCTCTTTCTTTCACTTTCCCATCCCGATCCTCTCGGATACCGGTCGGATTTCAAAGCGGGGACAGGGATTAAAGTAAGTAAAATTTCCAAAGCGAAACGGCAATCTCTATTACCGCAATGTTCTTAGCTTTAATAAATAATGCATGATACGTAAGAAGTCCAACTCGATTCGATCGATAAAATATATATAGATATAGTATAGATCCTTTTTGATATACCATGAATATAGAGAATATATCTTACATTAGTTAGAAATATTCGAAGGAATACGAGGAATCAAATATTCGTGATAGTACTTTTGTTTTATAATCAAAATTATTATTAATCAATGACTATTTATAATATTTCAATCACCCGAGTAGGTACTTTAATTTTAAGAAATTATCAACCATCAGTGTAATAACAGATTATAAATTTAAATCGTTTATAAATTAATTCCTCATTTAAATGATCCGAATAATTTGCATTCGAAACTTTGAGATTATCGAATTCAATTACAGTCATCTCATTGTATTAGATTATTTCTATAATTTATTTTGAAAATGATAAATAAATTATAGAAATAATTAGAAAAACGACTTGAGAAGAAATATAAGAATTAGATGTAAACTTACGAAGAATATTCGACGTTGATCTGACAAATTCATTGTTCTTCTCCTTGACGGAATCGTCATGGTCGATCGATCTGTCATATCGTACGAATGGATCCGTCAAGTAGGAGGCGTTATAGGGCAGGACGTAATTAAATTTCATCACATATCCGATAATCATGCTGACGTCGACCTCCATGGGTAAACCGAGCCCGAGGATTAGCTGAAACGGTTTTCAAACATGAGCAGGTGTCATCGATCGTTTATCACGTTCGTGTTCGAGTTTGCTAGACGGCTGGAAGAAGAAGCCTTGTTTTATGATAAAAAAAAAAATAACATGTGACAAATGTAAAAGAATAAAAGAACTTAATTCGAACTATCTGAACAATTATAATTAGATGAGTTGATTGAAAACCGATTGAATTTATTCCGATTGAATTTATTCCGATAAATTCCGACGTAGAATAAATTAATAAACTTTTGATTAATAAGATTAAACTAAAATGATATATAAAATATTACCTGAACTTTAGTCGGTGCGTTGGAACCAGGTGGTGGATAAACTAAAGATCTTTTGTCTCGTTGACAATTGGAAGGATGATAGAAAATCATCGGGGTATGAAAAATAAATAGAACTGTCGTGAAAGAAAATGGTTGATATAAAGAACGCATTTTCTCAGTCGGTTTGAACGCGTCGATGAGACTGAAGAAAATAATAAGAAAAGCTTTAAGTTATCCTCCTAGAATTGTACTCGCTAATAACGGCATTTAGTCCAGCGACCGTGGGGGTTAAACGGCTAATGAACCGTCTTTGTCGAGAGACGAGATCGTTCAACGAGCAACCGATAGGATAAACCACCACTGTTCTCGAGTCTCTCTATCGATTATTGTATCTATGTATGTGTATGTGTACGACGTTATGTATGAATGTACATATAACAGTGAACTGGCAGCTCGTCGATATCGATATCAAATGACATTAAAGTTATGTGAACTGGTATTAAAATCGATTCGATACCTAATCGGCCACTGACGACGTGTCACGTAAAACGTCATTAATAATAACCGACGCAAGCAAGCAAGCAAGCAAGCAAATGTGCTTGCACATTGCCATGCAAATGAATTTTATTCTTATTGCCCATATAAACGAGCACGTATAATTTCCTATATCATTTGATTTGATTGTTCGCATATGTGTATGCGTGTATTAGATAAAACGCGTATTACGTGTAACTCGTTTAAAAGAAAATTTGTCAAAATTTCTTTATACTTTAATTATTTCACTTAATATTATATTTTTCTTTTATTCATTTAATGTACTCTTAAAATATGTGATATAATTCAAATAGATTTACGTTTTGTTTATGCTTAGATTTATATTGGTGTTATTTTTGCAATCTATTTATATCCAATTTAAACAACCAAGATTAATATTAAACGATCCATCCTCGTTCACTTATTTTGATCCTTAGAAACGTTACTCTAAAGTATCTTCAAATCCAGAATATAAATTATTGACTCACCTATTCGAAGGAGATAAACTTCTAAACGATTAATATACATTACTAACATGTTAGAGATCGCGTATTATGTTTCATGAATATTCAAGGCTATTCAAAATGTGAATTATATTTTATCGAATTTATACACACGACAACGATATTGTGCATCTAAAGCGTGTCTATCTATCTATTTATTTATCTATGTAAATCGTATTGAATATAAGAGGATATTGACAATGACGTTCTCTGACCTATATAATATCTTGGATAATACCTGGACCACGTTTAGGTAGAAACCTGCAGCAAAAAGCTGTCTCTGAGTTCAATGGCCCATATTCAAGCTGCGCATTCTTTATGAACGAGCTGGTCCGACCTACATAAATTCACCAAACCAGCCGACGACGAACACCCATAAAAAACTGTTTTGCCTCGACGTTCTCGCCATTAATCCTATCCTATACGAGCATCCCTCATCTCTGCGATACTACTTCGTAACACTTGAACAAAAAATAAATAAATACGGGAAAAAAAATATTATAATAATAATAATAAAAAAAAATATTTACGCGATAAACAATTTCACGGTTTTTTGAACAATGAATATCACCATTATCGATCGATCTCTCACTCTCTCTCTCTCTCTCTCCCCCCCTCTCTTTCATTCTTCCGTGTTTTTTTCATTCCTGCACAAAGAATACTATTATTTCTTATTTTACTCTCGCTAGGTCATCTTTTAATACTTTATCTATATTTCTTGAAATTCCTTTTTTTTTTTTCTTTTCGAAAATGAAATAAAAATGAATATTATTATACGAAAAATAATATATAAATAAGCGGGTTGAAAAGTCTTGAGCCTGGCGTAGAAAATCACCATTTTACTCGGTTTAATTATTTATTATTTAAATCGAAAAGATAATAGTTTTTCTTTGTTGAAAGCTCAAAACTTTTTCGATCTCTACTCTGATAATATCAACGAGTATACGATTAGGTCGATAGAACCGAACGATAAAATTTGTTTCTCTCGGATGATTTTCCTTTTCGACACGTTCGTAAAATTAAAAAATAAAAAAAAGAAAAAAAAAAAAAAAAGAGAAAGAAAATATTAGAATGGCGGATACCATCCTATGCAATATATGCTATGCAATATCAAGAGACAAGAGACTAAGAGCGATGTCCTGTCGGGTGATAGATCCATGTTTGCATTACGGATTGGTACGAAAATTTTGCCGATGCAGAAACCTCAATAGAATAATATCTGCATTCGGATAATTGAATCGTGCGGCTTGTCGCGCATCGTTGACCTAAATTCTACTTCACCAAACTTGGATGAGGATAGACAGATTCTAGTTTTCGGCAAGCACATACGGACTATTCGTTTAATATTTCTCGCGTGTTTTTTGGACAAAATATTATTTGGCATTTAACATCATCGAGCGTAGATATACGATCAAGCTCAAGTACTATTTAATAAATAATAAATAACGATTTTTTATTATATTAGTGTCAGAAGAAAAGATTTGTTGATGGAAGAAAAAAAAAAGAAGACGATGTAAAATCCTTCGATCTTTCTTTCTCTCTCTCTCTCTCTCTCTCTTTTTTCTTTCTACCGACCACAAGTCGAAGAAGAAGAAGAAGAGAAAACTTGGTGGTACCTATCGCGCTAACATCGAACAGGAAAAGAAGGGACTTCTCGTAAAACGCGAGAGCCCCTTCTGCATAATTTATAAGTAAAACTTTGTAAAAGATGGTACAGAGAAATTGCCAAGTATGCAAACGCGGTGCTTCGTCTTCCACCTGTTCGTTTCGCAATCTCCGAAACTTCCTTCTCTCTTCGGATCGTCTTGTTAAAGCTGATATTTTTTCTGAACCTTCTTTACTCGCCCATTCCCCTTCCCTTTTAGTAGTCTGCCTTTAACGCATTTCTATGGGATGAATCGTTCAACACAAAAGAAACTATCTCCCTCTCTCTCTCTCTCTTTTTAACTTTAAATCTGACCAAGTATTTTGTAAATAAGAATTACTTTATGAAGTACCTGTAAGTATAATGTACATACATAATTCATCGTGACATAGCGTTAATTTATGAGTAAAATAAAAAAGAGAGAGAGAGAGAGGGATTGGGATAATATTTTGTTGTTGTTGTTGTTGAAAATATCTTGCGACGATGTGACACCTTGCTGAAACAACTTTAGGTATTTAAGTTAACACGAATGAACTATACTTTAATATAAAATAAAATGGAAAAAAAAAAAAAAACAAAAATATTATCTTAAGATATATATTTCTCGTTCTTTTTTTTTTTTTGTCCATTTCCTTGAACTCGGAATAAAAGTAAACGATTACATCGTAAAACGATCCTACGCTAGTCGAGTGTTGAACACTTGGAATCTCGCAAGTAAATCGTATTTCTCCTATCGCGAACTCGAAACGATCTGACTCGCAACTCCTTTTCGTTTTCTTCTTCTCCTTTTTCTAACGTATTTGTAGAGATCCCATAGGGAAAAGAAGTTCCGCTTTTTCCGTAATCACCTTTTGGTAAACGCGTCTTGTCGTTACCCTATCTCTACGCTTCGCAGATCACCGAGTATGTCTCTTACTTTTTCACTTATTTCCTTTTTCTTTCTATATTTCGATTCTATGTGGAATAAAGATAGATAAAGAAAGAGAATGAAATAATACGTCTTTCTACAAGTTCCTAAAATCCGCCCCAAGAGGTAAGTTCAATGAACGAATGCTATGTCTTTCGATATCTTTATTTTTCATCGTTAATAAAATGTACGTCTACATCGTTAGAGAAAAAAGTCAGGAAATAACATAAAACGGATCGTTTTAGGATCGTACGACAAAAATGTTCGATGTAATAAGGAAATAATGGACTTGGAGATTCCTCCATGTTCATTTTCTTTTTTACATTTTTGCTTCTTACAGAAAAATATATTATATTATATTCATATATATATATATAATTATTAGGAAAATGCATGAATAAAATAATATATGAACGTTACAAATCTGTTGATAATATTGGAAGGAAAATTTGTAGGACAAGAGGATACACCTTCCCCCTATTATTTGTCAAAAGGAAATGGAATTATAAATTCAAGTGGACGGTAACTCGGTATACCGTTGTTCAGAGATTCGCTCGTTCGCTGATATGAGAGTAGATCAAATAATCAAATATATTGAATTCACATTTCGTGACCAACAATTTAAAGCTTTCATTTTCTCTCTCTCTCTCTCTCTCTCTCTCTCTTTCTTTCTCTCTCTGTTTTCGTATTTTATTGGCCTGCCAATCGTTTTCATGATCCAATTGGAATCAAATAATCTATTGCATCCTGTTAAACCATTTGAAGTAAAGGACAAGTTATATTCACGTATACACTCACCCATACATTTCCTATTTAATAACATTATTTTCAATTTGTAGTAACGTTCATTCGATAAAGCGTCGATATTCGAACTATGTTACATAGAATTATTAGTCTTAATTAAGCATATTAGTCGACACTACGAAGGATTAAATGACTTTCAATGAACTCACCAACTGATCGCTTCTAATTGATTTACTATGCGTCAAATTGTATCGTCAAAATATCAGAATATATATACAAAATATATTAAACAATTCATTAAATTATATATTTAGCCAATTTTTACGAGATGGAAATTCCTAAATACTGCTAAATATTCATTTTTCTCGACAATAATCATTTAAAACAATCCAATTGCAATGGACAAATATTAGGAAAATTGTATCGAATGGCTCATACAAATATAAATTATGTACGTTCTAACGAGGTTATATGAATTATTCGCATAGAGAGCAGATGTAAAAGTGTAAGAAAATATAGGGGAAAAAAAGAAAAAAAGGCTGGGGTCGAGACAGTTGAATGCAAAAAGTTTGTACTCTAGCATTCAGGGACGTTCACGTACGAAGAACATTTCGCCAATGGTTGTAAAATAATCTAACGGATTGTATTGGCACTCGGTATAAAAGTATCCACATTTCCCATTGGAATTTCGGCCGATAGCTTCTGCCGCGAAGTATTCGCGATCCGAGTAAATTTCGTATTCTTCAAATGTTGTTGAAGGTGTAAGAAGGACGTGCAAAAGTTCCCCGAGGAGTCCGTGTCCTCTTTCGAAGGGATTCGACGCTGATTCGCAAACGGCCCGGAGTAAACAAGCCTTACCGGATCCGAACCTTTCCATAGCTGATTCCAACATTCTGTATAGGGTCCAACGACTCAAACCTATATTGCCACAAGGGGGAGAAAAAGAAACGTACATGTACATGTAAAAATACAAATAAGCAGCTAAACAGCTTGGCCAACAAGTGTGAGAGAGGGAGAGAATGTACGCGGAGGGGAAATTGTTTTCATTTGAAATTTATATATCTTCTCTTTGTTTATTTAAGAAAAACAAATCAATTGCAAAATGTGAATATATACCTTAAGCCCTCACACGTGCATCCACATGCATATACCATATTTGGAGAATACAAGAAAGGAAAATTAAAAAGGTGAATAATCTCACCGAAGTGGCCTGATTTATATATGAGTGCTCGAGCTCGTGGTTACTTTTTTTCGTTCCCCACACCTCCCACCCACCCCCATCCCTTTCTTTCTCTCTCTCTCCCTTTTTTTTTTACCTCGGTGCTCCGGTTTTTCACCCTGCGGTAGAACGTTGTCGGTGAACTTTTTAAATCGTGCGTGAGCTCTTGTGAAATCCGACGAATTGTATGGTAGATCGTAATTACACTTCAACACGTAACCAAGAGTCATAGATATATCCTCCTCCATTGGTAGACCAAGACCAAAAAGCACCTTTTTCCAAAATCAGAAATCCATTAGCGAACGATCGAACTTAATTCTTTTGTTCATTGGTTGTTTCGGATTTTTCTCCTCTCTTCTTTTTTATTTCCTTTATGTTATTTTCTTTTATATTTTACTAATAACTTATTAAAGCTCACGTAACTCTGTGTATCGAAGATATTTATTATAATAATAATATAATAATAATAATAATATATATACTAATTACTATTATTATTATTATTATTATAAAGTTTATTGAAATTAGATCGAAAACTTGATTTAATTATCGTCTTCGGGTAATATTTATTAAAAGAAAAAGAAAAAAGAAAAACAGAAAAAAATCGGACAAATAATCGAATAATATTCTCGATGCGATCCATTAACTTTCATATTAAATTTCACTTTTAAATGTTCGAAGAAAAGGGTAACAGTGAAATAAAAAGAGATAGAGAGAGAATCGCTCAGCTTTCGTACGAGTTTTAATTACTTTTGTCTCCACATCTGCTACCGCCACCATATATACTCGTTCTTTACTTTAGCGATTATAAATTCGGCGACGACCGAAGTCAAACAAGCGGACTTGCAAATCACAAGGCAAATAAAGAAAGACAAGTAAAAAGGTTCTTTAATTTCTGTTCACGTGCACGTATACTACGAAATACCCCCTCTCCCACCTTCCAAAAAGGAAAGGAAAAAGAAGAAACGATTAAAACTCCGACGCGTATTGTAAAAAAAAAAAAACAACAATTATTTGTACGAGGAAAATAAAATCGTTCGAATAAATTACCCGATAATATGTCCACATTTGTTTTTTTGAAGTTTTTTTTCTCAACTCGTTCAACCTTCTCTACGTTTTTTTTTTTTTTTTTTTTTGATAAAGTAAAAATTCTACGAAATAATTCGAATGCAAGTTAATTAAAGTAACGGAGAGAGAAAAAAGAAGAAAGAAAAAAAATATATTTCTAGTGATTGAAAATGATGACGAACCTGTACTTTAGTTTCGCTGTCCTTCGGATCGGGAAAGAGGAGATGCCTCTTCTCTCTTAGAAAACTCCTAGTCTTCTCGTACTCCCTTGTTTCCGATCGAGAAATTCCGGTGCAACCGGAAATGAGAAAGAGGAACCGGACGTAAAATATTCTCATCGTTCCGTTTGATCTTTAATCCACAAGAACCCGAGAAATGGGATAGTAAGGAATATAATAAAATGAAACTGGACTTGACGAACGATGAATGGAATATAAAGAAAAATATAATAACAAATTCTCTAAGAACAAGAAAGGAAAAGGAAAAGAATAATAATTGAAAAGAAAAAAATAATTCAATTTAAATTTATCAAAAAAAAAAAGAAGATTAAGCGATAAGAATGAAGTATAATGAAAAAGATAATAATAATTTATAAGAACGGAGAAAGGAAAAGGAAAAGGAAAAGGAAAATAATTGAAAATAAAGTTATATTTAAATTCGCAAAAGAAAAGAAAAATAAACGAGACAAGAAGAGAAAAAAGAATTTATTTAAAGAGGAAAAAATAATTAAGTTCTTAGGGAAAGAATTTGACTTGTCGCTTGAGATTCTTACGTTACACGGACGAATAAGGGGACGTAGAGATTATTACGTAAAGCATTTCTCGTTCGCTCCGAGTATTTGCTTTGTCTAACTGTACCCACCAACACCCAAAGAAAGAAAGAAAGAGAAAGAGAAAGAGAAAGAGAGAAAGACTGTCGACTAGAACGAACTCGCAAAGAAAACTACGTCGTTTTCGTACGCAAGTAAGTTAAAGGAAGAAGACCTTACAGGAGTTTAAAACGAGTTATTTGTTCCTCAAAAACGGACTCTGGTTTTTCCCTTTCACGGAGAATTAATAGTATTACTTATTCACACACACACATACACCATGAGAAAAATGTACGAAGAAGAACGAGCATTGTGGCAATCTTCTTTCAACATGTGGTTTCCGGTGATACGCATTTTGTGAGCTTCGCACTATCAACATGACACGCATTTTTAAACCGGCGTCGAACTTTTATTTCTATCTCAAAATAATAAGTGCTACGATATTACTATAGAAAAAGGAATCTGTTTGATGGATAATAGAAAAAAATGAGAAGCTCGACGCCAGTAACGAATATTCTTCTTTCTGCTTGGAAACTGACAAAACTCGTTTATTCGCAGATGTCTCACGTTAAATCTGTTGTTAACATGTTCGTCCAAGTCGTCGAACTCGGAGATAGCCGAAACTCTTCATCGACCTATCAGGAGCTTGTCATTTCCAGAAGCTAGTTCGATGGGTGTAAGTTACCGACATGTCGTATCTATTATATGCAATCGCGAAAAAATTCGACGTTCGTTTAATGAAACAATTTTCATTACTTTTCTTTTCATATTATCGAGAATAATAGATTTCATTAGTTCCAATTCAAACGATTGTAATTTACTTTAAAAGAGGAATCAATGATTATTTCACAATATCAAAAATATTACGAATTACGAATAATATAAAAATATACGAATATTATCTCAACGTTACGGAAGATAATAAAGTCAATTAATACAATAAAAATTTGATTGATCAAATCTCCGGATTTTCTATTAGCTCGAATTCAAATAATTCGAAATATGATCGCTCAAATTTTTGTATTATTCTTTCATCCGTTCCCATAACACTGATAATCGATCTATGACAGATACAAATTTCTGACAATCGCGCGTTAAACATTATCCAAAATAATGAAAGAGAATGCACTTTTAAGCATAACAAAAAATAAAATCATTCTTAGGTTGATCGAATGTCGAACCTTTTATTGGCTCGAATAAAATTCTTGATCTCACTCTTGATATTAGATTTAAAAAATGATCTCATCAAGGATGAAAAGTATAATGTCTGGGGAAACGTAAGATTTGAAAACGATCGTTTCGATTTGTGAGAAATCTCGAGTGGCAAGGTACTCGCGTACTGGAGAAATCGAGGATCGATCGTTTTCTGAGAAAAAGCAAAAGAAAAGAAAAGAAGACAGAAGGGAAGGGAGTGGGGGGGGGGAAAGTGGGATTGATAACGTCTATAACGATTACAGAGATCTAATTCCTTTCAGATCTTCCTCGCTATCGCGGTGCCACTCGAAGATCCCCAGAAATCGATTTCCTTGTCGTATTTCTTCGAAGCCAGCTACACTTTACCCTCGAACTTGTCGTACTTCGAACCTTGGTCTGCTAAGGCTTCCGAAGTAGAAAGAAAAAGAAGAAAAATAAGGAAGAGAAGCATCGACAGAACCACGATCTACCGGGTACTCGAAAGTAAATTCGAGAGGTAAGCTCCTATCGCGATAATACTTTCGAGAAGTCGAATACTTTCGACTAGGACGACGCGAATGAGAAATTCCTGCCATGTGCATAGTCTTTTCAACCACCACGAGTGTACTTTGTCTTATGAAATTTCAAAATAAGAAAGAAAATTCTCGATGACAATATTTTTCCATTTTTTTTCTAAGTCAGTTAAATCGAACGAACGAATTAATACAATTAATAATTAACACTTTATCTGCTGGAATCTTGTTAATAATTATGTCGATTGTAAAAAAAAAAAAAAAAGAAAAAAAAAAAACAATGACAATTTTTCGATTCTACTCTTTGAGCGATTTTCATCGACTTTAACCCGTGAGCCAGGCATTTAAATTCAAAAGACGTTTCTCAGGGTTGGAAGGGGTAAAGGGAGAAAAGGGCGGGGGATTGAAGTGAATTCACGGTGCACATACTCGTGAACGGGGCAAGCAACGGCAAGTTCGTCAGGAGAGTTTCTCTACCAAAAGTCGTTCCTTTTCTATCTTTTGCTTCCTCTCTCTCTCTCTCTCTCTCTCTTTCTATCTCGATTTCGGTTTTACGAGAAAGCTCCTTCATTTGTGGAAACGACGACACGCTACTGGGATATAACGTATGTGCGAACGTGGCCCGAATTACGTATGCGAAATCCTCAGCAGTTAGAGTATGTTCAAGTCCAATGTAAATAGTACTTAGCTTGGGAAACAGTAACAACGAGCCAGAATAATTTCGTCTCGTTATCTACTTACCCTTATTTTTCTTTCAACGCTTACTTTTCTTCCATCTTTTTCCTTTTTTTTTTTTCATTTTTCTTTTTTCTTCTTTCTCTCCCGACGATTTAGTTCTGGATATCTTGGAAGAGAATGCCTATTGAAAACCATATGCGAAAATTCTGAACATCCTTTGCATCACAACGGTCTCATCGGTGATATATTTCACGTCATTTTCACGTAAGTTTATTCAATATATATTTTATATTATTAACCCCTTAACTCTTGTGCGTTCGAAATAATTCGAGCGGCGTACGTGTAACATTGCAAAATTCGGCTCTTTTCTGCAATGTCGATCAAAATCCAAAATTAAAATACAAATTTTGATTAATATTGTATTTGTTTTATTTATTTGCCAAGACAATGTTCTAAAGTGTGTTTTTTTACTTAACCAAAAAAATTGATTTCTTTTGGCCGGTTTTTTTCAAAATATCTGTGCGTTACGGGGTTAATCTGTATATATATATATATACAAATAGCATAGCATTTAATTAATAATCGTCATTTTTTTGTATTTCTTACGTACTATTACCTATATTTAATTTCAACGAAAATCTATATATCAAATATTCTTAACACGCGCGCATACGATCAAAGTTATTTATTAAAATGAATAATTTGATACTAAATCGACTTAACAACTACCCATCGGTTAAAATAATAAAGAAACTTTTCCTTCAGAGTTGTTCCCCCTATATTAACTCGAGCGGGTATAATAATTTGATTAGGTGAAAAAGAGCGATAACTAGTACGGTTGGAACACGTTTTAACGATAAATCTTACCTCCCATTTCCGATGTTATAAACGTATTCCCCAAACTCCTTCATTATCCTGCTCGTTAATGAAATCATAGTCGGAGCCGAGAAAGTTTGCTTTTTAACCGTCATCAAATTATTTTCAATAGCCAAGAGGATACCCTGTTTATTTCATTTTTTTTTTTTCTTTCTCCGAGATATAGCAAAATATAAAAAGAAAAATATGTTAACTCACGTGTAGTATAAAACGCATACATGTAAATAAATTAGTTTGCGACGTTACGAAACATATTTCTTTCGTTAAAAGACACGCGTAAAAGCTCTTGCAAACGTTGCACGACTACGCGATAACAAAATTCACCTAAAACTTATGCGAAAAAGATTAAATAATTTTTAACTTCTTTTATCTTTTTTTATGATAATCTTAAGCTGCGCTTTAAATTTATTCGGAAAGAAGAAAAAATATAAGAAAACGAATGGTAAATCTTGGATCTACAATACTACTACGTTTTAACGGAACACAAAGGAATAATATAATTTAGTATTTCTCAAATGCCAATAACAATCTACGAAATTCAATGGAATTATTTGTACGCTAACAAAAGAAAAAATTAACGATCCCGACAAATAAAAAGCATCATTTTCTTTTCTTTTTTCCATTTGTAAAATACTCTACGCGTGAGAAACGAACCAGAATCTAAGAGAACGAAATTCCATTAAAACCATAAACGAACGAATTAACCCCATAACTCATGGATTATACAGAAGGATCGTAGTTGTGTTTATCGATTCTTCGATGATTCTAGATGCTCGTATTACGTCTGTTAATGAAATCAAAAAAAGAAAATAAAAATGGAAAGAAAGGATTGGTAAGTTTGAAGTTTCGTTCTTCGTTCTTCTTTTCCTTCCTACGTATTTTTTTTGGGGGGGGGGGGAGTGGGAGTGGGGTTATAATATCAAGGTGGTATAAATTGAAGTTAGATATATACATACGTATACATATTGTCAAAAGTAAATTTGGTTTAGCCTTCTCGCTTTTCTACTCCTTTATATTGTATCGGTTAGCTTACCCATTCGTGTACTTGCAAGCACACATGAGACGATTCTTGCGAGCTCGTTTCTTCCCTCCTACATGTGTGTGTGTATACGCGTGGGAGTATAAGCTTTCGAGCCAGGAACGTATGAATAAGGAAAAGAGCCTGAGGCCAGGAAACCCAACGACGCATTGTCGTTGTCGTTGTCGTTGTCGTTGTCGTTGTCATTGTCGTCGTCGTTTTCTCTACGAGAAATTCTTCTTCCTTTAAAATGAGAAAATAGATCGCACTCTGTTAAAAAAAAAGATAATGTTCTTTTCTTCTCCTTTATTCATGTTAATAATTTTTGATTACACGAATATGGATCTGGTTAAGTGACTTTTAAAAAAAAAACAAAAGAAAGAAAAAACTATTGTTTCATCGTAATTAACAACCACTGATTATTATTGTTGTAAATGAGCTCTTTGAGATGGTCGAATTGTTTCAGACCTACGACTTCGAGACATGAGAAATTGCCGGGAGATATTGTCGAGGCCGAGTTGGTTGGACGTAATGGAAGCTGCTCGAAGTATCAACCGCAATGCCCCGTGGGACTCTTCGACTTGATTGGAGTCCTCGTATGAAGCTCGGAAAACCGCAAACGGTTTGTCACGGCGCTACTTACGACGAATATGTGAACGGGAGAAAGGGATCTGAGTGCTAAGGGCTGAGGGGGCGACGAACGAGAGGAAGGCCACCTGATTTCGTCTGCGTTGCATGACCAAAATTAAATACCACGAGAATTGTACATTTAAACCTAACTCATTTCTTTTCTTTTTGTTTTATTCTATCTTCGTAATCATTCGAAAAGTTTGTGCACAATCAGAATTGGATGTATTCATTTGAATATATTATTATAGTTATTAGTTAGAAATTATTTAATATCTTTTCATTGCATTACTCGACGATCCTTCTTATTAATAGCATTGGTAACAAGAGGAAACCGTAAAACGATCATTCCTTCTTACGCTCGTTTTCAACTTGATTAGACTTTCTCATCCTTAGTGCAAGGATACGAGAATGGCCGAGCTAGAAGACACACTCGCCACGAACAAGAGGAGGTAGAAGAAAACTGGCTCCCTCTCCGACAAGTAAACAAGCTGATTTTATCTACATAATGGAATTACGTTGGCGCACGTAACGCGAAAGTGGCTCCTGTAAAAAAACCAAATGTCACAACTTTCGGTAGAAAGAAAGAAAGAGAGAAAGAAACAAAGTCGGGGAAATTGTTAGAATAAAAGAGCGAATTTTCGTTAGATATTTTTCAAAATTCCAAATACGATTTAGCACTTACAACGAAAATATAAATATCCATGATGGATAAATAACTTACTTGATCGATTTTAAGTCAGTCCGAAGCTCTACAAGTTCCACGCAATTGGACGAATATTGGATTAGATTATCGCAGCAAATATTCTGCATTGTCGACCGACCGAATTCATTCCCCCGTTGCTATCGAAATCACGGTTATTAAAGCTCGGCGATATCACGAGCCAGCGAACAAATCCTTCGATTAAAATCATAGACACGTATGTATACGTGGCTTTGATCGAGATTCGATTCGAACTGAGAGAAAGGGGGAGAAAAGAAATTTGATCGAACCAACAATGGACGATACATCATATACGATAATAATTCATTGTTATAACAAAACTCCAATTATTATTATTGTTATTATTATCATAGTTTATTATCACAACAGGAACTTTGAAAAAATGACATCGACGAAAAGTAGGAAAGGAAAGTGCTTAGAAAAACGAGGTCTTTCCGATTTAGGAAACTTTCCTGAGTTTTCATTAGAGCTTCGAGAGCGTCGTACCAAAAGTGCTAGAGGGTAAAAAAAGAAAGAGAAAGGGACCGAGCGAGGGCAAGCTGCTACTCTCACAAATCCTGATAGGGGAGCGTTATGTAGTCGTAAATCCCGTACTTGCAGGTAGAATAAATTTCCGAACATTCCCTGCTACTATCGACTTTCTCAGCATCGACGTATTCCCCGTGAAGATCGACTTCTAAACGCGATGAAGATGGTCTAGAAAAAAAAAAACAAACAAGTCGAATCAAATAAAATACGAAGATACTCACAAAAAACAAATCAAGTTAAATGTAATTTAACATTAACGTAACTTTAAAGATAATTTAAGAGTAAATTTATTACTCTTCGTCATAGTCGACTAAACGAAGGAAGAAAGGAAGGAAGGAAAGAACCATAACGTCAGTGAAACCGCGAATACATCAGGAATATATCAAGAGACACATTAATACACTCACGTGAACAGGATTCGTAGGATATCTCCAAGGACACCAGCATTGAGCTTCCAGGCCAGTTTCGTGGTTTCGCATATAGATCTGAGGAGGCACTGTCGAGCTGGATAGCCGATCCTGAAGGCACGCAACGAACGATCCATCATCCAGTTTCTCTCCTTCAACTATGTTATGAGATACATGGCGAATAGTACGAAAAGGAGACAAATGGAAAACAGTCTTCTTCGAAAAATTCTAAACTGGGAGGGTAGAAATGCATATAAGTACGGACTTCAACCCCTTAAACTTTCAACTCCTCCCCCACCTCTTTTTCTTTTTCTATTAAAACTCTTGACACACACACACACAAATGTTACTTTACTCCAAACGTTTATTCTTCACTTTTCTTTCCAGTCTGTGTATGTGTTTGCGTGCATGTTTGTGTGTTATGTCTATTTGCGACTGACGAATGACGAGGAAATTGGATCAAGTTTAGGGAGAAAGATATACGAACTGAGTTAGTATGTTTTTGATGGAAAGATGGTAGTAAGTTACTGGCTAAACTTATTCTTTTTCTTCCTCTTCTCTCTCTATCTTTTTCTCTTTGACATATATGTATTTAGGTTTCTTTTCTTTTTATTTGATTTACGATAAAATTTTAATATAAGAAGAACATTTGTTTAATATTAATAGAATAAATAAATTCGTTTTTATATCCTATTTTTCTTGAAGAAGCTAAGCTAATCGTGAAAGATGATAGACTAAGGCAAATAGTAGATTTTCTGAAACAATCTACGAAACGTCTACTCGTTTTTGATCGATACGATTTCTGCGTGACGTTAAAACCACTCTGATTGAAAATAGAACATTCACTTTATGAAACCCTTGGGATATAGTAGGTATAATTAACGTCAAAGGGATATAAACGGAAATTTCGGATGAAAAATGACTTTTGCTTGTCCCTTTTACGAATCCATCTGTGTCAGAACACAAATACAATACATAATATATATATAGTATGTAATTTTATTCTACGCCTGTGACAAAAATTATTATAAAAATCAAACTTTCATCTCCCCACTTTACCAAAAAAAAGAATTATACGAGACAAATCAAAGGGATTGGATAGTAGGATTAAAAAAAAAAATAACCAGATAAGATTGTTCCCCTCCTCGTTGCTTTGAAAGCTTGAAATAAAATTGACGATGTTGTTCGACAATCGTTAGACATAAAATCAAAGGATTGATTTAATTACTCTCGTTCGATGGTCGATAGTCACGAATGGGCCTTCTACGAGAACTACGACGATTCATCTTATCAACTTCGAAGATTGATTAACGTTACTCTTCGAGAATCTATTCGAAGCAGTCCCTGTCCTATCTCCCTAACAAGGCTCCTTCCGATAAAGCGACACATTCGTGCACTAGCCGCCTGATGAATCTCTCCTTTCTCTCCTCTCTATGTGCATGATTCTACCTCTCCACTCCCCTTCACCCCATAACCCTGCCCAATCTCATCTATACATATACACGTATTCGTATGCTTGTGCGTGAGCGTGCGCGTGTTCCTTTGCGCGTATGCGTGTATGTGTGAAACCTATCTTGTTCCACGACAGATGCAAGACATTTAAATTGAATTTGGCAAGTACGAGAAATTTGCATACTGACGTTACATCATCAGTTGGTGGTGAGTCGAATCAAGATCTTCGTCGTAAAGGTCGACGGTATCAGAGATATTAAAGGACTTTGTAATTTCTACGAAAGAGGAAGAAAAGGGGGAAGGGGAATAGGGGAATCCAATAACTTTATTAAACTCGTTTCAATATTCCGTTAGACTACTTGTAAAACTTACTCGTGCATTCGGAAGATTTTTCATTCCAATTGTCAATGGTTATATAACATTTTTTCCAACAATGGAAAATTAACGATAAAGAAGTTGTAGAAATGAGAATAAAATGAGTATGAGTATGAAAAGAGTTCGCGTATTTTCGAATAAATGAAAAAAAAAGATTGATCTTTATTATTCTATTAGAAGTATCGTAAGAGATTTGATTGAATATTATTAGAATTGAATTTAATAGTAGATCGATATAAGTGTAAGTCACGCGTAGAATAAACAAAAGCTCATTTGAATATTTTCAAACACCCGAGAAGTCTCTAATATATTATCTGTTTATATACGTGTTATATACATAAAAATGTATACACACTTTAATATAAATTGTCAAAGAGGATAAATGTTAAAATCTTTTAAAGCGAAAGAGATTAATCGTTTAAACTCGGTCGAAAGTTAAAACGACGAATACGAGCGTTGCGATCCTCGTTGATGATAAAAACAAAATTTACATCCTAAGTGGATGCTTTAGAAAATTAGTGTCCCTTCGTAAGGTTTATCGCGAGAACGAAATCTAACAGACTGTCCCAAGCTTATCTTACTCAAAAGGTACCTATTTAATCTCTATTTCAAACGCCAGATTACACGGAGTAATCGTTTATAATACTAACGATTTAAATTTCGATTCGAGCATGGAATAAACCGTGCTACGATCTATGCTCCTTCTTTCTCTTTCATTTTTATTTTCTTCCTCTTTGACGTCTAATAAGTTTGTGTCTTCCTTGGTCGGCAACTTATAATTTGCTTCGAAGAAAAATGCAACCGACATCGAGTAAGTTGTAATTGGATCGTCCAATGGTATTGCAAGGGCAAAGAATATCTGAAAATAAAAGAAAATCCTTATATTTTTGTTATTATTAAATATCAATATATATATATGTGTGTAGAAAAATATGAAACACCGTGTATATTAGAGAGAGAGAGAGAGAGAGGAAGAGAATTACCTTGTCGATTTATCTTGAAATCGAGTGAACCTTAGAAACAAGCAGGGTTATCCCGAGTGTCTATTTTAAAAAGAAGCAACCTGTTATGTAGGCATACCATGTAAAACCCCCGTTCATATTCATCCACAAGTTATCGCTGTTAACCGATAGGATCGAACAACCGGATGGCAATAACCAGAGAAAGCGTAGGTCGAGAAGGGTTAGTTAACTCCTTTACTTGTTGCTTTCTCGACATTAATGAGGGATGCCCAAGAAAGCAAGCTACCCTTATACCAGTAACCATCAATCCCTAGTATTTCTTCGCTGTATCTTCGTCATAGTTATATTGCTACTTCTGTCATGTCAGAAATGTGCGGAGGGTAGAACAAATAAAAGAATAAAAGTGAAAATAAACAGAGATATTTTATTGTTGCTCTTTTATCGTTAGTAATACGCATTCGAAAACTTGTCTTGTATGAAATAAATGAGAACAATTACAAAAGAAATATCTTCGCGATTTTTAAACTGTATTAACCACATTTAACCACAGACTCAAATTTCACCACAAATACCAATCATTTATTTCAAATACTTATATTAATACCAACAATTGTTAATTATAGAAGACTAAGGTAGTAGGAGATACACAATGATGAGGTGGCTTGATAGGATTCAGCTACTAGCAAGCTGGAAAATAAAGTTGCGGTGGACTGCGATTAAAGCCACCCTCGCGTTGATTACTAAACTGAACGAGCTGGTACCTCACCGGTAACTCGTTACCTGTCTGCATGCCTGCATGCATGCATACATGCTTGCATGCTTTGCCTTGCCTGCCCGGCTGCCTGGCTGCCAGTCTCGTCGACTAAACCAGCCGAAAACGGAAATCGATGGCCTCGCTTATCAACGGCTACTCTCCTCTCATCTTTCTCTCTATCTCTATTTCTATCTCTATTTCTATCTTTATTTCTATCTCTCTCTTTAGTGAAATTTCTCCGTTTCGTCGATCACACGACAAACGTGAGAAATTACTGCACTGTGATCGTACGTAAAATTCTAATTTTATCTTATTATAATTTATAATATTATAATGCAAATACTTACTATACTTTCTTTTTTGTTTAAATTTTGATCGAATCGGAGATCTTATTCCATACATTTATCTGTCATTCTCGTTAATCATTATATCAATGATATGTTCCTTGATTTATTATATAAACTAAATAATCATATTATTATATAATCCTCGAAATATCTACCTACTACTCAATTCACGATAATATCAAAACAAATAAATGTGATTTATGATATGAAATATACGTACATGTACATATACATACATATATATATATATATGGGAAATTTCGATTTTACAAATTCGATTAAGCGAATTACAAAGTGTGTACTTCCGGCCAAAAGTGCGAGGCTTTGAATTTTCCGATTGAAAACGACAAAGCGTTCATTAAAACATCGAACACGTACGGGAATCATGTCGACGGCATATCGAACGATGAATCGGTTCCTCTTCCCAAAACATACACACGCACGCAAAACAGACATAAAGATACATATACATAGGCATGATGTACCAATTGCATTTGCAATATTATCGCGACGCAATCAGGGCACGCGGCGCGCCGTAGTTCAAAATGCCAAACGATATTACGAGCCCTTCGTCACTGGTAAATACGTACGACAAATAAGCACCACCCCCATCAACGCAAATATTAATTAACACAAGCCAACGCGTCGTATTTGTCGCGTGGACTGTTCGAAAAGGCAGAGAAAGAGAGAGAGAGAGAAAGAGAGAGAGAGAGAGAGAAACAGAGAGAAAGAGAGGTAAAACCACTAAGCTCAGACTTCTAATTACAAAGTCGAAAAAATCCGGCAGGGTGTATCCAACATCTATCGATAAACTTATATTAGTATTATTATCAGACACCATTTTTTCCCTTTATCGTTACTCCCGTTTTTCATATTATTTTTGAACGAATATCATTTTATTAATATAGACATTGTTTAAATAAATTCTTACCCCCATCTCGCTTTCTTCCGGATAGGAAAGACTCCTTACGTGACGTCTTGCGATTTCCGTGATATTTCTTTCCATAGCATCGATCGATGCGAGAACGAACGAAATGACGAATCTAAAATAAAATCAATGTACTTTCAAATACTTATGATCTACACATTACTATATACTAACTATTTTGAATTATAACAGACGTATGATTACTTTATGAATAAATAAACATATACTAAATTTGATTAACAAAGGGGTATCCTATTAAATTGGTATACATACACATATATATATATATTACTATAAATATGCATATAATACTTATCAAAGGGTAGGGTGGTTCCTATATCAAGACGACGACGACGACGATGTTTTATTTAATATCTCAAAGAAGAAAAATATTTCCACTTAACTTTTCCATTACTAGATTTAATCGAGAACGATACGCTTTATTTACCACGGCCTGGTAAAAGATATCATTTAAAATTGTCCATCGTATTCGCCGTTGCTGTCGACGGCAGGTGGATCGAAAGACCGCGGGGTCAACGAGAAAGAGAATGAAAACGATATTTCAATCTTCATTCTTTTACAATTTTATTCGTTTATTTTGTTGGGGGTAGTGAGGGGAGTGGTTAATCCGCACATCACGACGAACCGTGAATAGATTACTTTTGAGAATAGCGGTGTTTCGGGAAAATGTGGGGGGAAGTATATCGTCGAGCAGTATAGGTCATGAAAACAATGTTCTCTCCCGTTGGAGAGAAAGAGAAAGAGAAAGAGAAAGATAGAAGAAGAGGTGGGCTGATTGTAACTGGTCGAACAGACCAAAGAGAAATTGCATTTCCTATCACGTATATCGTCGTACCTTGTGTCATTTCGTTTAAACAAACCGCGTCCATCGGTCCTATGAAAACTTTGCTATGATACAAGGACATCGGTAAAGAGCTAGGGAACTACCTTTTTGATGATGACCACCACAAGCCCCAGCCAGTTTGATTACTCTCTTGAAAATTATCCCAACCTGGACGAGCCCATCTCGGTAAAGAGAAAATCTACGATGCTTTTGCTTATAATCATCTCTTCCTCTCTCTCTCTTTTTGATGTTTTTCATATATGCGTATATAGGGAGGATGAGATTTTATCCATTTGCATTATTAATCTTATCAAGAAAACTAATATATGTTATTGATATTATATATAAATATCATAAATGATTCTTTTATTCCGTACAATTTCTTCTATTAAAACCTACACCATTTCTGTATATTATTGGAAATAAATGGAAAATTATTTAAATAGAGAAAATAATGTGTCCACCCTATATATATGTGAATCCTCTCATAACTCTTATTCATATACTAATACATATGCATAGCTTGATTATGTTAAATCGCGATACTGAAATCGTTGGATCCTGCATACCCTGTCTCCTTAAGCAAGCAAGTATCACGCCTGTTGGATTAATGATACGACAAGGACTCCTACCTACCTACATAGCTTCCTTTTGCGTAAATAAATAAAACCTAGCTTTCGGAACATGCGACGAACGATTACGTATACATATGCATGATGCAACCATTCATTACTACACAAATGTAAATCCAGCCCCGAAATAATGTTAAACATAAATTTCTATCTAAATATTTTTTTTATAACGTTTCCTTTTCTAAATATCGTACGATATTCGTATGAAAATTAATTGAGCGAGAATTTGAACGAAAACGATTTAATAACCATTTTTCAAGTTTTATTTGTTAGTTCTTCAATGATCTACAATGTTTTACAGTTAATCTAATAACTTTCATTACACTCTTGGACCATTTTGATTCTCACCATATATGTGTTTACTTTCTACTTGTTTGTTAATTTCTTTTCTTTTCGTGTGTTTTTTTCTTTATAGAAATAAATTAGAATGCTTTTTTCTTATCTAAAATTCAAGTGATACATCTTGATTGATTTCTTAAAGTATGTTAGAAAGTGACAAACGTTAATAGTCGCGTACGATTTTTACGTAGCGATAGAACTTCTTAAACCAGCTTTGGCTTCTAAGCTTAACAACTCCGAGGACTCGTATTGAAAGGATTTCGTTGTTCCACGAACGAGAAGAACGTGAAGCCGCAATAAAATCGTTTCAAGTACCACCACGATCGATACTCGACGAACGTTCAAATTGATGATAATGGAATCACTATCGAAAATTTCTTTCTCCTTTCTCTCTCTCTCCCTTTCCATTTTTTGGTCTCTTCAATGAATTTCTTATCATTTCATTCGAATAATATCAGATCGTAAACGTTTAATAAAAGGAATTAGAAATATATTTCAAAATAATGGAAATCAAATTGAATTATTTTCTTAACGATTGGTGTTACCAGTTATCTTCCTCCCCCTTCTCATTCCCCCTATCCTCTTTCCAACCCTTCCCCTATCTCTTTCTTTCTCTTTCTATCTCTCGAATGTTTCCATTTCGAGCCTTTCCGAACTTTTGTTTTCGGAAAACATTTGCGAACGTTGTAAATGCCGCTTATGTAATTATTCCGTAAACCGCGACGCGAATTTCATTGATATTTGTCCGATCAAATTATTTCGTTATTCTTGCAAAACAATCCCAGTGGTACTCGATATCGGTATCGATTTTCTTCCTTTTTTTTTTCTACATATATGCATATTTATATGGTATCGACGAGGAAAACTTTTATCGCGATGAAAGAATTTCTAAGTGGTTGTTTAAAATTAAACGTTTTTTTAAATTAATACGTATCTCATTGATAGTACATAAAATATCAGCAAAGTTACATATGGAATAATCTTAGGATTGAGAGGAGGACGACGTCCTGTAACAGACACCTTAATTACAATCCCAAAATAATAATTCTCCATGTCCTTTCAACGAGTAAAAAGGGCAATCGGGGAAACGTCAGTAAAAATAGCCACATATATATTTCTCAGAGGACCTGGCTGACTGCCTGCCTGTCTACCTACCCACCTATCTCCCTCCTCTCTATCAACCCTTTTGTCAACCAAACCTAACCTCTTGCAAAACCTCTTTGCTCTTATATAATCGAATTCTCATCAAATATTTAATAAACCGTTTTTCCCAGCAGTCTTTCGACAATTTCGATTCGTTTATTCAATTAAAATTTATTGATTCTCCGACCGATTTTATACTCGATGCCGATACCCCCCCCCCCCCCACCCCCGCCATTCTCTTCGATGATGAGACGAGACTGAGAAACATATAGACGAAAAACTGAAAAGTAATTTCTTCATTAATAACTCTCAATCTTTCTCATCTTTGAACGACCATCAAAGTACCTGTCATCAACATATATATTTTCGATATGTTTGATGCCTTAAGTTTCCTTAGAAAAAGATTGAGAAAGTGTATACTGTGTAAAATGAATAATAACACTTTCAATTGCATGACACATAAAAAGCGAGAATTTTTGTGCAAAAATAGGCATTTGTTTAGATAACGTTTATCATTTGTCTTTTCCTTTTATATATCAAAATATATATTATAACTTTGTATGAAAAAAAAAAAAAAAAAAAAGAAAAAAGGAGAGACGGAAGGAAAAAAAAGTCTCACTTAATTTATGAAAGAAAAGTAAGAAGCTTCGTAAAGGGCATTGGTTAATTAATAACAAGAAAATTGATAGCGTAAATATGAAAGAAAAATCGTTCAAGATGATAACGGTGGTGGTAGTCGTTATTATCTAGAACGGGCTATTATTAATTGTAGAATAAAGTAACTTGCTACGACTTAACATATATATATATATATATACATGGTGTACTTAACAAATTTTCAAACCTATTTTTTCTCAAAAACGATAACTAACGATAACTTGATGTTTATGAAAAATTGTTGATTATTTAAATTACAAAAATATTCTTTCTTTTTGATTCGTTACTCACACGATTGGTTTCATATTTTGGAGACAGGAAGAAGAAGAAGAAGAAGAACTCCCGAAGAACACGGACGACTGAAGTGACAAAGAAATCTGCTTAGTTTCTCTCGAACTGGCACATTACGTAATCAATTTGCAACCGACGAGAGAAAGAGAGAGAGAGAGAGAGAACTATCGTTTAACGTGTTCCTCGGAGGATATAGACAAAACTCGTACGTGCGTTCTAAATGAATGAATTCACTGAATTTCGTCGTCGAACGAAACGAGAATTTCTATTTACAAAAAAGAAATTAAGGGAAAAAAGTAAAAAATAATCTCTCAGTTAATTTATAACATAAAAATTTATCGATTACGAACGAAGATAAAGATTATTGTTGACGAATCGAAGTGAAGCCAACGATCGTAAGTTCGTATATTCATTCAAATTTTTTAAACCGTTCTAATAATTTCAAATTATAGTACAAGTGTTATAAGAAAACTGTTACTTGAGGTTAATTATTGCGAAAGAGTTAAAACAGATGTACAGAATAAAAAGATAAATTGTAAGAAAATAAAATAATATACTACACACACGCTCCCTCTTCCTCTCTCTCTCTCTATATATATATATATATATATATATATATATATATATATATATCTATAAACGAGTTGTAAATCCCATTTTCATCGTCAACGAAGGGTACAATGAAAAGTTGGTTGGTTTTACGACTTTGTAGTTGGATTCGTAAGACTGGCCAGTTTCCGAGGGGGTGGTGGTGGTAGTGGTACTTGAGAATAGTCGGAAAACTAGACACCGCGTCCTGACATAGCGTTTCCTTCGAACGTAGTTATAGAAAACTCAATTTAGGAAAACCGTCCGATGGATTTCCGATCTCGCGTTGAATCGTATATAGATATATGTAAGTGAATAACGCGTAACTGCCTTCGATTTCAATCGTTTCGCATTGATTCTTTTTTCTTTCCCTCTTCTTCGAATGGAAACCGAAAGAGAGAGAGAGAGAGGGGGGGGGGAAGAGGGCGAGGGAGAAGAAAGGGGAACAAAATAGACAAATAAAGTAAAAAAAGTAAAATAAAAATCGATGATAGTTTTTGACACATCCTCTCTTCTACCATCTATCTGTCCTATGAAAAAATAATATCGGATAGACTAGACGAGTGAGATCTTATAAATCTCGTGATTTATATAGTCGAAACGATCATATTTTTTCCCAATCTCGATTTAAATGATTTTAGAAAGAATAAGAAAGAAAATACAGAGAAATAAATAGTTTCATTACGAAAGATATGTTATTTGATTTTATTTTCATTTACAACGATGGATTTGTAAATATATACGTTTAAACAATGTTTCTATTAGTTTACTGATATTCATTCTCCATATTTGAGTATACGCAGGGCCGCGTCAATCCGAACGTCCCACCCAGTATATGGAAATCCCTTAATGGGATAGAATCGATCGGTCTTACAAAAAACTTGAATGTTTATTAAAGAATCTCAAATCTTATTCGAATAAAATCAAATTACAAAATAAACCTACGTAAGAAACAAAAAAATCACTTTACATTTATTTATTCAATATTACATATTCATAGAATAATTGAAACGAAATGTTCTTGGATAATTAAAATCAAAATTATTCCCGGATAATTTTAAATCGTTCAAGTAATTCATTTTTTATGTAATCGATGATTATTATCGTTTAAAACAATGAACGCGTAGATTAAATAAATAAATCAAACTATCTCATTCCTTCCTTATATATCAAAGGCTGGTATATTAGGAAGTCCGTTATTTTTATGTTCAAAGATCGTTAAGATCCGTTTTACTTTATCTTATAAACGTCTATCCGATTTATATCCTGTTTTGGAAAGAGAAGGATAACGGATCGATCGATTCGAAGCATCGATGCTTTTTCGTGCGAAGATTATCGGCACTCCCGGATAAACTCACCTTCTCAATCAACTTTATAGACGAATTTTATGGGCTTTCGATAGATAACCGTTTTAAAATCCGTAAAACGAATACACGTTCCTCAATCGATATAGATCATATCCGTAACTATTCACCATTTCGATACCGATAAATTAACTTGAAGTAAAAAAAATAAATTAAAAAAAAGAAAAAAAAAGGGGGGAAAAAAGAACTCAACCGTGAGAAATGTTGGTAGAATTAACATTTGGTCGATTAACGCGAAATCGAATCCCCTTTGTGGTTAAACCCGTTGGTGTTTTAACTACGTATGGTATTCGATGGACCCCATGGAAATTGGTACGTTCCTCCCTTAAGGGCTGACAAAGCTACTTTAGCGAATAACCCGAACGTCTGGGAACAATCCGAGTTGAATCGTCCTTATAAACGATCATTGAGACAAAAAGAATGAAAGAAAAAAGTAGGCTGAAGGAAAGGGAGACATTAGTAAGAGTGGTTTGAAAAATAATCTGCAAAAAAGGGAAAAATAAAATGAAACAAAGAGAGATAGTTTCATCTGTAAGAAATATCGAATTCAGTTGAACGATCGTATTAAACATAAAAACAAAAAACAAAAAACCATATCATGAAATTCAAAACGTCATCGTCGGCTATGTGTTAACCTGTTTGTGGAAAATGATAGAAAGAAAGAGAAAAATAAAAAAAAAAAGAAAACCGGAGAGTGGTGGAAAATATGATACGGTATTAACCCTTGGTTGATGAGAAAATCTCGAGATGTTTCCGCACTTTTTTCCACGATCACAATTTACCGTGTGACAAAATAAGAATCCCTTTTTGCTATGATCATCGATCGGAATTGATCTTTTCAATTAATGAATATTTTTTGTAAAAACACACACACACACACAAACAATGGAGATAGAAGAAAAGTCGAGATAAGAGAAAAGTAGGAAAATTTAGAAACTAAAACGTACTGTAAGAAAACGATACTGAAACAATCACGACTTAAACGATCTTTCTTATTGCTCTTTTCTTTTAACTCGTAGAAAGAAGATTGATGGATCTTGGCTTAACAATAAGAAAAATTGTTAAAAATTTATGCGGGTATAGGTGCCCTCTGCTGTTATATATTCAATTTAAAAGAGTTTTTTTTTATTTTATTATATAACAAAAAAAAAAATAAGCGAAGTAAATATTTAAAAATATATTGTACGCATATTCAATATATTAATTTCATTTATTTACGTATACGTAAATCGTTAAATAAATAATTTGATCAGAAAAAATATGAGAAATCGAAATATTCGTATGAAAAAAGTAGTTTGGACAATAGTACGATCAAAATGAATTATGTTCGATAACTGTAATAGGAAATCAAGTGAAAAAAACATTCTATAATTGACCTAACATTTCATTAATCTTTTCCCAAAGGTTTTTCCTCGAGAGAAAAGTTGCTTGATTAGAGAGACACGGTTGACGTTTGTCGAGACGAAGAAAAAACTGTTCGATGGAAGCAGAGGGGAGATGGGGGTAAGGTAAAAGAAAAGTAGCGTTGGTTGAATCAACTCGACTCGACTTAACTCTCCTCGACTTGATTGATTGAAGACATCAAGTTAGATTTTTTGCGATCATCTTATTTTCCAAAATTAGAAAAGTTAGTTTACAATTATGACGTTTCTTCTTTGCAAAGAAACAAAATTTGTTTTATTATATATGTGTTACCGGCATAGTGGGAAATCCGGCAATGCTAGCAATACCACCCGGCATTGTCCTTAATGCAAAGCACATAGAGCATACGTCCTCCACGAACAACCAACACTTCGCTCCTACACACACACACACAAAAGCGAGCATGGTGCGGATTGTTGAGACTGTGCGTGTCGCTATACTTATGCGAACCTTTATAAACTGAAACTTAGTCAATACAATGCTGCTGTGTTATTATGTAGGGCCAATCGTTACTTATCGTAGGAGAATATTATATTATGTTTAATATTCATAAAGATTACCATAAAAAATATGTATCTTTTGTTCCTTATCGTATCGGAAGATGAGCGGGTTTAGAACGAAATATATTAGAAAGAATTTCTAGGAAATGTGAAAAATATGAATAAATTTCCGACTTTGTCAAAAGGCGCTTTGCATTGAGGACAATGCCGGAGGGGGGGTATTGCTAGCATTGCCGGATTTCGCACTATTCCGGTAACATATATACCTAAAAGCTTGAGCTAACAATAAGCAACAAGTTTTTGAAAATAGATAACCGTAGGGATCATACTTTATAGGAAGACAATCGAAAATCGATAATGGGATAAGACGACCTACACGACAAGAACAACCAACCCGTTCCCCCTTTAAATACGTGAGAAAAATCGGACAATGCACTTAGGACGTAGAACAAATTGCAACACCTTTATCGTTCTTATAATATATCAATAAATAAAAAGTAACCTAAATATATGAATCCTTTGAATTGTTTAAACCAACGGTCAAAAATATTTGATAATTTACGAATAAAAATTGAATCTGTTCGGAAGCTCCGTAGTGTGCGTGTAACGAAAAAAATTTAAAAAACAAAAAAAAAAAAAGGAGAAGAATAGAGAAAGAGAAAACAATTGTAAGACAAAGGGTGAACAAGTTGGAGGAACGTGACGTGGAAAAAAAAAAAAGAAAAAAAAAAAAAAGAAATTGTTCTCTCGCGAATCGGTTAAAAAAGTCTGGAAAAGTTCGTCGACGTCGACGTCGGCGTCGGCGTCCTGAATCGACGCCGTGAAACGGACGACGATGAGACGGTTAATTACGCGCTAATTAACGTTTCGAAAGATCCTCTCTCTTGCGTTCTCCTTTTTTCCTTACTTCTTCCCTTTCCATTCTCCTTTTCTTTCTCCTTTTCTCTCTTTTCCTATCGCCTCCTAGTAATCTTTACGGACAGGAATGTAATTAGTTTTTCGTCGAATCGATGAGGAATACAACGACGACGACGACGACGACGACGACCGACGACGACGACGTTTTCTATTCTCATAAAAAAAAAAATTAAGGAAAAAAAGTAAAGAAGAAGAAGAGGGAACCTCATAAAACAGTTTTTTACGTGTTAGTTTTACAAAATCTTCAAATGGGAGAATAATATCGAACGTTCGATTAACACGACGATCAAAATCTAAAGATTCTTATGTTTTATATGTTCCTCCCTATACATGTGAGGGTTTTTTTTACAATAATATCTCGAATTTTGGTTTCGTATACATTTCCTTTGTTGAACTAATGAATTATCTTCTTAACCACGTTCACTAGATTTTATAATAGTTGCTTTTACTAGACGAACTACCATGGAGCATATTTCTCTCTCTCTCTCCCTATACATATATGTAACATGGTTCTATGGCATTAGGAAAAGAGACCATAGCTATTTACAAGATGGTGATGGGGTTGGGTGTTGGTTGACCGAATGTAAAAAGGGTTCTAAAGGAGATTGGTGGTAAAACGTGGAAGGAGGTGATATTCGGGAGATTGAACGCGTCAAGGTAGGAAAACAATAGAACCAAAATGGCAGATAGGAAGGAAAATTGTTGACCTCTCGACGATACCGTTCTCGTATTTGGGAGACTAAAGAATTTATAAAAAAAAATACTCACGGACGGTAGTGTTGGTAGTGGTGTGTGGGGATAGTGATGGTGATGGTGGAAGGGGAAAGAGTAAGGCAGGAATGGGGAACGCGGAGAAAAGAGATTGGCTCTCGCTTTTGCGAGACAATAAAGGAGAGAATCCGAATAATATTTTCTGGCCGCACTTCAACAAAAATAATCTCTTTCCCTCTTTTTCTCTCTTTTTCTCTTGTTCTCCTTTTCTCTTTCTATCTCTATGGGAAGAGGATTAAAGACGACGAGATCTACGTGGCTACCGGTTGGATCTTTCTTTCTTTCTTTCTTTTTTCCATTTTTCTTCTTGTTTTTTCTTTTTTCGAGGAGAAAAATCCGAAAAGCAGGCAAAAATATTCTCACGGTTATATATATATATATGTGTCTTTGTATGCATCTCTATGTGACACGTTGAAAGAAAGAGAATCGTGTTGGAAATTCGGATTAATTCAAGATGTAACAAAAAAAAGAGAATTGGACATTATCCTTTTACAGGTTGAACGTCGATAGGAGTAACCGCGCGGTGACATTTAAAAAGATCCAAACACTGTACTTTCTGATAAAATTAAATTGTAATTAAAACAAGGCAAAACAAAAACAAGGGAAAAAATATAGCAATAAATTATTTTTGTTCGCGACTAGTCTAGTATTCATGAAGAAAAATAAAAAGAAAGAAAAAAAAAATGGTAAAGACGGACAGAGATAGAATTAATCGGGTTAAACGATGAGATTTTCACGAGTGTTCCATATCGTGTTCACCATTCTAAAAAAGAAGAAAACTGACCTTCGACTATTTTTCTTTTTATCTTTGTCTTTGTCATCTCGAGTTTTCTCACAAGTCCAAGGGTCGCTTAAAAGCGTTAAACGACGAATCGACCAGCAGCGAGCCACAGGACGATTAATTTTGCAAATTAAAACGTCCTCGTCAAGAGAGAGAGAGAGAGGAGGAAGAGGCGGAGAGAGAGAATAACCGTTAAAAGAATTGTAATTCTACCATCGTGTCTTACAATATCCTCGCTTTTCCAATTATCCTCTTATTCCAAAGTCCGCCAAGAGCAGATCGTCGTCGTGCTAAGCCATTCTTTGATTTATTCACCAGATTTTGACCTAAGGATCATTCGAGTTATCGGTTTTGCAACAAAATCCTCTTCAACGATTATTATTATATTATATTTCAATGTGAAATACTCTTTCATTTGATTGATCGTTATGATATAACACGCATGAAAAGAAAAATAAATCAAATATAAATAATCATCGATAAATAAAAATAATACTGTTATTAAATTGTATAATATTTGAATAGTAATAATTTAAGATAACAATAATAAATTCCTGTGGGAATGAACTTTAACTCTATCCAACTATAGTGAAAAGTATTAGAAAACTTTGAGAAAAGAAAGAATATCGAGCTTGAGCAAACGATTTGTCAGAGTTTGCCGGGAAAGGGGAAGGGGAGAGTAAAAGCTGAAAAGTACTTCGCGAACGAGGTTGGCTAGCCAAAAGGGTTGATCCTAATATCCCCGAGAATGGGAAAAGAGGAAAAATGAGGGGATAGGGTTGGAGAAATGTAATGGGGTACGCGTTCGAATGCCGATTCGAGCCCGAAAATTGTACCACCTTGCCGTTAATATCCGCCCCATTACGTCACCGTAAGGAATAAATTCTCGTCGTAGAAAAAAAAAAAAAAAAACACTAATTCTTATTCACTTATAATAAAAAATAATATTTAATCGATATATATATGTAAATTAAAATATACATAAATAAAAGTGTTTCCTGCTAATTATTGTTATTTCTTTGTAAAATCGACACGAATTTTGTAAGCAACCGAATATTATGCTACGTTGTAATATAACGATGATTCGTAGAAAATTTTCTTTATACCCAAGAAAACATATTGACGATTCCTTTGCGAAAATCTTCCATCTACGTGGTTTGTAAGATTAATATCTTATTCAACTTCGTTTACTCGATTCAAACTCGAGCCACGAAATCGGGTTAATCGATTTTCAGTTATCTTCTACTTTTATACTTTTTCTTGCCTAAATACATCCCTTGCAACATTCACGATCAATGATCACGTTTGCACGGTCTTATATCTCAAACTTTCAGATCTTTTGCCGTTAGACTCGTTATGCTTGATAAAAGCATAACAAAAGATAAAAAAGGAGAGAAAAATTGTAAATCTCTGAAGTATCGATGTTCGAATAAAACACGATCTGTAGAAGTTATCGCGGTTGGTATCGTAAACGACCGATCAACTTGGCTACATTAATCCCAGGCAAGTCGTAAATCGAGAAAGGTAACCGTTACTCGCCTAAGTAAGCTCATAATCGTTTCGTCTACTCCCTTTGAGAAGAAGAGAACGAGAAAAATAACGAGAGAGATGGAGAGAGTTATAAGGGGGTGAACAGGGCTGAACGAAGGATGCCAAGGAAAATGGGTGGAAGTTCAAAGAAGCGCACGCGCCCTCAAAACTTTCGACAAGTAGTAGACGAAACTACTATTTTGACGTCACAACCCTAGGCGTTTCTATATATATATATATATATATATACACACACACACCCTACTCCTAGTCTGGACCACGAAATAACTTGGATTTGGTATTTAACGTGGTTACTCTCCATACTTCTCATTCAAGTTTCCAAAATGCGCATTTCGAGATCTGTTTTTAAACTTCGAGAACTTCTGTTGTTGTTAAAAAATCAGCCCGCGCGAACATTGATTTGATTAACGTTCGTTTGTTTCTCTTTTATTTATTCTGGAAATTAAAGTACAATTTTTCTCGAGATCATCGATAAATCTTCAATCGAAAAGATTTTCCGTCTGCATAACGAAGAAGAAAAAGAAAAAAAAAAAAAAGACAAATTAATTTAAAAAAGATAAGATTGTAAATTACAATCAAATAATTCTTGAAAAGAGTGGAATCTTTTTTTTTTTCAAATATCTACGATCCTCTACTTCGAAGAGTATTATCTTATCTTTATTTAAAATATCCTGTCGATAATGAGCAATTTCACGTCGATTTTCCTTCGAACGTTTTTGCTTTTTTTTCTTATTCCATCTCATTTCATCGACTATTATTTGATTAATCTTCGATTGAAAAAGGAAAGAAAGAAAAAAAGAAAGAAAGAAAGAAAAAAAGAGATTATTAATCGACTCTCGAACACAAATACGAGTGCCACTACTAGTACATACGTTTGATATATTCGATCCCAAGATTTGTTCATAGCTCTTACTCCCTTTGAGGGAGTAACTTCCTGAATGTGCGACAGGGTCGTCGGGTCGTCACCGAAAAGGTCGCAGTTTAAATCACATGGGCGGGGCTGAAGGTCCTGGATATCAACCAACAGTCGCCATCTGGAAACCGTACCTTGAACTTACCGATTATCGTAGATAGATTTATAAAAAATGTAAAATAAAAAATAAAACCAAGAAAAGAGAAAAAGAAAGAGAGAGTGAACGAGAGAATGCCAGTGGAAGATGGTTGAAAGGAATTGCTTCAATTTTCCATATCAAAGTTTCAAACAGACAATGAAACTCGCTCGTGAATTTCTCTTTCTCTAAAGGATTTTCACTCATCCGTTTTTTTTCTTTTTCTTTTTTTCGCGCAAAAAAAAATATACGATCGCTTGGTGTATGTCCTAAATATTACATTTAACGACGACGTAATATTTTCTAATTTTTCGTTATCGTAGCGAACTTTGTACAAGATGTCGAATTTGATTTCATTATTAGCGATGTTATTAATGGAAAAATGATGATAGGAATAAGTTATATATAAGTACTCACACAAGAAGATAATATTAGATCTGTTCGAAAAGTTTCTTCTTACAAAAGCTTAAGCGTGTAATTATTTCAAGTAAGGACGAGTCATTTCATCGAAGAAAAGAAAATCCATTATAAAGATTATTTAATATAGATATTAATTATAATATATTTTTAAACTTAAATATTGCATATATTTGAAAAGAACAGAAAAATTGTCTTCGAGTTAAGAAATAACAAAAATTCAACACAACTTTTGTAATTGATCTAATAAGTTAATAAAAAAAAACGTTAGAAAAGGTAAACATTTAATCTAGCAAACGAATAAAAAAGGACGTATTTCGTGTAAATGTTAAGGTTAAATATTCTAACGAGTAATAACTTAGAATTGGTCAAGTAAATTTAATCGAATTGAAAATACGTCAATTGGAATATCATTAATAGGAAAGTTCGATTCGAATTCGTGATACTATGCCGATTGGCCACGCATAGTCGATCGATAACGTCCAAGTTCGAAACATTTAATTATCCCGCGGATCCGTTAGAAAATAGCCAATTAACAAGACAATTACAGCCTCCACGCAAATTCACCAACTCCTAATTCGTTTGCGGCATTACTGAACCGTTACTCGCAGCTTCGTTAAAAGTAACCTTCTTGGTTGCATCATCTTTTGTTGCGATCAAAAATACTAACGTAAAATGAAGTGAGTGAAAGAAGAATCTACTTTGATTCTAAAAGAAATAAAACTTGGTGTGATAAAAAAGAAAAAAAGAATAACATAAAATGAAGTGAGTGAAATAATAATTCATATCCGTCACTTTTATTTAAATAATTTAAAAAGAAAAAAGAAAAGTATTAAAAGAAAAAAAAAATTACCTTCCTTATTAAATTAATAAGTATACATATCATAAAATGATCTAAGTGTACAAAGGTGTATAAAACAAAAAAGGAATATTTTGTTATTACAGAAATGAAGGAATCATCTTTATTCTCTTTGTGTGTTCCATGTGCTTGGCACGTGGGTCAAGGGTGAAGAATATCACCCATGGCGTATCAAGACACATTCGATCTATCGGATTTCCCGAGGGTAGCGGTATGGGGGTATAGTAAATCAATCATTCATTTTCCATCGACTAATGCGCCTCAACTTTGTCGGAGAACATCTTGTTTACTCTCTTCATATTGATGTGTCTCCTAGACGTGATTCGTTTATTATCTTTCTCCCCCCTTTCAAATATTATATTTAAGATTTATCTAAATATTTATTAATCATTTCACATTGTAAAAGAAAGATCTGCAAATAAATAAAATCGTACGATCATTTCATTTGTAAAATATAATTGTTTTCAATACATTTGTTAATTATTAGTTGTATTGTCTTAAAAAAGATAAATCGAAATTCTTTCATCTAATATGTGCATTTTTAACGAAGTAAAATGAAGTTTATCTTTTGGTTCCTCTATTTTGAACGTGATCAATGAATTATTAAATAACTATTATATACAGGAGGAACTTAAAAACTATATCTATTATTATAAATGCGATATTTTATTTAGTATTTATTTCATTCGATTTTTGTTTTCAGATATTTTTTGCTCTTGGCGTACCCCTCGATATACCCGATAAATCCATATTATTTTCCTTTTACTTCGAGGCAAATTATGGTCTACCAGGCGATTGGAATTCGAGTTATTACACCGAAGTGGAACATTTGAAAAAGAAACGAAATCTCGATAGACGATTAGCCTACGATATTATATCTAAACAATTAGAAAGGTAATTAGATTACTTTTATTTTTCTACTTTTCTATTTTCTATCCTTAAAATTAATGCGAAATATACACAAGCATCATTTTTCTAAATTAAGAATTAAGGCATTAAGAAATAATCAACATTATTTAGCACAATTATTTTCTATCGTCCTAAATTTTCGCAATGAAAAAAAAGAAACATTGCGATTATTGCACGAATAATACTTACGATTATTGCAATATGCTTTTTAATTAAACTAATTTTTAAATTAATTAATTAAAAAAAAGTATAATATTAATGATAATAATATTAATTTGTTTTTCTTGACAATAGTAATGGCTATTCGAAACAAGATTGTTTGCTGAAAACAATTTGCGAAATTGCTAAATATTCGTTGAATGGTAACGGACTTCTCGGTGATATCATCAGGATTTTATTCGCGTGAGTTTACATTTCAAAATTCTTAATTGACTTTATAAATTGCATTTCAATCCGTTTTTCGAATATACAGGTGTGCGGCAATAGCTCTGCTGTTCGCCTTGAATATCTCCTTTATTTACAATCGTATTAAAAAACTTCAAAGGAAAAAAGTTGCACTATCGCAGAGTGGAAATCTAATGATTAAAAGAATTTTTTCTCAGGGTCATTTTTTCACGAGATTTCGAGATCATCAACGAGTTATATTATAAAAAAAGGAAGATATTCAAAGTAGACAAAATTATTGTCCCACCCTGTATATACATGAATCTTTAATCAACATAAATTGTTTAATCGCATGGTTGCACCTATTCGAAAAGACCTTCTAGCTCGCAAGACGAAAATCTTCCAAATGAGATAATTGAAGCAGAATTCGAAGAAAATTGCAATCGACGTTACAAGGACTGCGCTAAGAGTCTTTTGGATATCATAAGTCCTTTTCTACATTGATAACGTGGAGATAAGGAAAAAAGGAAAATAGGGGAAAAAAAACTTCAATTAAATTATTTGTCGCCTTTTGAAAAGATTTCTGCTAAGTACTACTCCAATATCCTATATTTTTGTTCTCTTTCTTTTAACAACTTTCGAGGACCTCCTTTGCTAAATAATTCCTTTTATATATATGTTATAGGAAAAGTAACACTTGTCGACGTTGTGAGCTTTTCCTAGGCATTACCCACAATGCCTAGGAAAAGCTCACAATCCCGGCAGGTCCCATTTTTCCTATAACATATATAATACAAAAATCACTAATTTATACCGAGTTTAGAATATTTTTGTTTTGGTTCGGAAATCAAGCGAGTATCATTTTCGTAAGAATCAATAATCTCAAAGGTACGACAATTATTATATATATAATAATTTTCTATTTTTTAATTATACTTAATTCTATACTCTGATATAAATTAAATTAAATTATTACCCTGATGAAATTAATTGTTGTATTTATCTTACCTCGACGATATTAAAATTATTTTTTGATAAAATTGTTATTTGTAAAATAAAAAAAAAACTAACTAAAAACTACCTATACGTATAGGTAATGAAATAATCGGAAATAATTTAAGACGCGTATCAACGTAAATGCCAATCATATAACAATTTCAATGTTCTCTATTAAATTTGTCTAATTTGTTGTTACCAATTTTACCTACTGTCGAAGTTATTTCTTTTATCCGTTGGACATCCATTATGTGTACGCAGTCTATGAGTTGAACTTGAGGAAGTGGACAAGATTCTCGTAGACCACAAAAGTTATCACCGTTGCTGGGGTCACTCTGGTAAGGTTGACACTAAGACCCTTGTAAAATCCACGCCAACCTTCATACCTGCAACGAACCACCAGCAATATGTTTTTTTACTCGTCCATAATAATTTTTTCTAATTCTTTCTTTTTTTTTTTTCTTTTACAAAATTTAAACCCGTGTACGATTCTTGACATTCAGAATCAGTCCGTATAGAAAATAAAAAAAATATTAATAAAAACGAAATATTTGCTAACACAATTTTAATTCTTATTTTTTTTTAATTCCTTGTTTTAATAAGAAAAAAAATCGATCGTTTGATAGTTACAAACATTAATATTCAAAAATCGTACTGCTGGTGGTTTAATAAATTTTCCCTAATAAAGCTACATAAGTGTACTAGGTGTACTATTTGACTATATCACCTGAACTATATGTCCATTATTTTAGATTTTATAAAAAAAAATTTATAAACGTAGAGATGGACTCATACGTGGATGGATTAAAACGTTTCGACCCTTCGAAACAATTTTTTTTCAATCAAACTTACGTTTATTTGTAAGAAATAAAAGCTTTTTTGTTGTTTGTTGTTAAAAACTTTTAAATCCACCTTAGCATATCGAAAATAAAATTTGATATCGTTAAATGCAAGTGCCTTTTCTATCACTTTTGTTGATTTTTTTGTATACTAGTTCATTTTCCACGTATATGTCCCGAAGTCGATTTTATTCAATTAAAAGATACACAAGAAAATATGTATATACGTATTTCGTTTTAAACGCAACACGTGATCACATTTATCGAAAAAAAAAACAGTACATCATCATCATTATCATCATCATTTAGAAACGGATTAAATATTTCGAATTATTATCCATCAATACTTTTAAGCTACATTTTACTTTACATATAGACATAACGAATAATGTTTTATACGATTTATATATATATTCTCTATACTTTGAAATAATATATGAATGGATATACATATATCAAAGGTAAAGAATATACAAATGCATTTTCGTCTTTTTTTTTTATCGTCATCTATCTTTTTGTATGTTTGAACAATACAAATAATTGGGATACGTGTGCTTTTAATTAAAAAGATAACGACTTCATGTACGTATGATGTGTGTATGTATGTATACATGTTTGGATTCATGTAAAATGGCCAACTTAAAGCCACAAGTTAAATGTTTGCAGTACAGTACAACATTTTATTCGATCCTTTCACAATATTCAATTAAATTTAATATGGATGTCTTCTCGCCTTAAGTGCATTAATCTTCTTTTTCTTCTTCTTCTTCTTGTTTTTTTTATTTTATCTATTTTCTATGTTTTCTTTTTTATGAACTAAACTTTCAGTTAAATCTATGAAAATTGAGATATAAATAAATTCATTCTAGTATGTACACACACAAGTGTAACGTTGAATCATATTGCTATATTCTTCATACATACGTTTAGAGTACCAGACTCTAATTAAACACAAACATATATGGGTTTTTCTTACTTATTTTGTTTCTGTGTCGTTAAGGTCTGTTTTATTTTATGATTTTCTTTTTTTTCATTTTTGGACTTAATTTAATGAGAACTCGTTACCGAAAATTATCGCGTATCAAATTATGCGTTATGAAACCGTAAGTTTAATAATAATACACGAATGTAAACAAAATTTTTATCGCAATTCTAATTAACAAAAATCAACGAATTAAAGCAACGTTCAACTTAGATAAGAAAAAGTTTAATAAGATATGTAACAAAAATATGTCGCGCGAATCATGAATTTAAAAGAGTTATTAATCTTACTAAACTAAATTTGTCTAACATTGGTTTTATTTTATTGTGTCTCTATACGGCAGAGAAAGAAAAACAGATAATAAAAATTATTGCATCGCGCGATAAACGAAACAATTAATATTATTTTTACGATTATCATTCACATTACTTTTCATACGCATCCTATGTCTTTTATGTTTTTAATTTTTGTAGTTAAATAATCGTTGTTATTATAATTCGCTAATCCCCTTTGTAATTGAAACAGTGTCAACTAAAACCAGTTTAGTTGGAGATAAAAGCATACTATTATTATTATTATTAATATTATTATTGCTTTACCTTTTCTTTTTTTTTTTCTTTTTTTTTTTAATAAATTTGTAATTGTAATACGTAAAGTAGTTAGGTTATTTTTCGCTCTTTCATTTTATCTCATTCCTATAAAATAAAAGTGCACCGCTTAAATCATCTTCCAAAGTAATTACAAATTGCAATATGTAACAAAATTTAGATTTCAGCTTCACTTTGGTTAAAGTACATTGTTACATATATTCATATATTAATAGAGAAGATTGTCCGAGTTTAACATTTATATGTTTTATTAAAACATTTATGTTTCTCTTTTTAGAAAAATGTGATAAACAAAAACTAAAATATTATCCATATTTTTACTCTATATAATAATTATAATTACCAGTCTCTCTCAAAATAGCTGATAAAATAATATAAATGAATAAATAAAAATCTATATTAGTGTATTGTATTTATCTATGTTTGCTAGCATATACCATCACATTTTCTCCAAAACTTATGCCATTCTTATTATCTAAAATTACCTAAAGTTTAATATGCACAAGTATTATGAAACAGTAATGGCATATACTAATTACAATTGATAATACCATCTTCTTATCTTAAACTAAAAATAAGTCAGAATGATAATATCAAAAATTTGAGATTGACATCTCAGTTTCTTTTTTCTTCTTATTTTTTTTATCCGCAAAACACCAATAAATCTTTCTCAGCGTTTGTAATTAATAATTATAAATAAAAGGATTGAAAATTTATCTAATTATTTGTTTTTATCTCGATCAGTGTGTGTATGTGTGTGTGTACGTGTATGTGTTTACACACATACTAATTATTTCAATTTTTACAACCGGAAATAAATAACGTGCCGAAAGACGTATAATTGTTATGTCATGAATGAAATAACTTATCATTTCATATCAACGCGATTATTCAAAGCACTTTTTATATCATCGCTTATTTCGCTTGAAATTTTATTTTATTTTCTCTCTCTGTGTATGCCAAGAAAGTTAAACTATTCGAATGCTTTTATAATATCACACTCCGTTCGAAATCCTAAATTCATATACATTCATATTAAGAATTGACAATTACTGCTTAATAGCACTGATATTCAATGTAATCGTTAAAATCTAATGCGCTATGACAGAAGCATCCACGTACGGAAGTGCTGTGTGTGTGCGTGCGCGCGCGCGCGTGTCTGTGTTGTGTGTCGTGTGAAAAGACTACTTATTAGAAACAAAAGATATTTATGTGATATTAATACTGATATATCTATATATCTTTTTTTTTTTTTTATATAATTATTAAAAAAATTCTGTGCGCGTGATTCAACATAAAAAAGATAAAAATATACAACTACAAAAATCTAATATTGCCCAAATAAATAAAAAAAAGTTGATCTTGATTTAACCACTTCCGGTGGAAAGACGTACCAGGCACGTCGAGATGCTTCTGTTACCGGAACGCCAGCGACGTGTTACACACGTCGTCAGGCGATTGTCACAGAAACAAAAACGACATGCATGGCACGTGTCGGTGAATTTTTTTTGCCAGCGCAAGTAGTTAATTAAATGATTCGAAGAATTGTATATTTTCTTACCAATCAAGCAACTGAGAAAAGTTAGTGGATAGTAGATACTTCCACCATTTAGGCAATAGAATTAGACATTTACAGAGCTAATCTGGATAGGATATTTTTCGAAAGAGAAAATTATACGGAAAATTTTTCATAAGCGATAAATATCACGCAGATATTTGGCGTAACGTGTATAAGATAAGGCGATAAGCCTTTATAAAAACCCCTAAATCCTTCTGACCTCCATGTCACCTGAATGCAGTGCCATGTTCCTCTGTAGTCAAGATGATGATCTTGCAAACGTGCCCTTAGTACTTGGTAAGGATATGTCACACCAGCGGCAATCACTTTAGAAACAGCTGCAAAAAGGATGTACTCGAACATATTCTAAAAATAAAAATTTATATTAAGAAGTTTGTTTGAGTTGTTTTATACCGATATGTATAAAATAACGAAAAAATATGTTTCAAGCTAACTCGACAGTAAATATTATATTATACTCTCAGCACATCTGTAGAGTAAATCAATGATCATTAGTTTTTCAAATAACATTACATCTGAAAACTCACCAGCTTTGTATCAATAGGTAAATTCTGGTACACGTTGTATTGATTTTTCATTTCTTCATACGTCATAAACTGTATGGCTCCATGCGATACACCAAACATTCCAGGAACTAAACCCTGCGTTTAACCGATGATTAAATGGCATATTAATATAACAAACTAGTCATATTAGAAAGATATTATTATTGTCTTTAGCGATTAGAAGAAAGCAAATATTATTTCAATTAGTTTGTATAATAAAATTAAAAAGACAAAATAAGACATACCTTGTATAAGCCCCTGATGCCTTCGGTTCTATAAATCTTTTTAAGAGCATCGGTCACTCCTTTATATTTCTTACATTCAGCAAGATTTTTATCCTCAACGTATTGTAAACACAACCGTGTTTTCACTACCCATATTGGATTAGTCATCAATAATGTTAGTAATCCTGCATCCGCAGCTGCCAGCATATGCATAGATGGACCTAATGGTTTTTTCGAATTTCCTCCTTGAATCCATGTCTTTATGTTATTGTAACTGTAGAGGATGAAGTCGATACAAACATGTGTTAGTATAATAAACACACATATTTAAATCGTTTATATATTATGTAAAATATAAATCTCCTATCTCAATATCAGACAATTATAATTTTTCTGAGATAGATAATCGAATTAAAAAGTGTGAGTATATATAATAAAAAAAAAAAGATATCGCAATAAGAAATAATTCCTTACAAAAAGAAATACAATCCCCAAGAGCAGCCTGATCCTAAAACGTTTGGTGTAACTCCTCTATAAAATCCACGTATTCCTTCGCTTTTCACAATTTGCCTGAAGGCATCTACTATACCGTTGTATTGTGGTACTGATGCACGTCCATCGTTAACTACAAAAAACAAAAGAAATAAGAACAAAAATAGTTAAGGATTTTTTTTATAATGGAATAATAATTGCAGAAAATTTAAGAAAAGATTATCCTAACAAAATTGTTTTCTATCTTCTTCTTTATTTTTTCTATATTTTATTTGATCCTTACAATGAAGACGATACTATATCATTGAATAAACAATTAGCTATCCTTTTAACAACAACAAAAGATATCTACGGTCTAATTAGAATGATATATTACAATGAAAAATGTATATAAATCGATTCTCCATTATCACGTGTCAACAAAGTTTATCGCACAGCACCAAGTCTTATTGCAACATCGGCTTTAATTTTATGCCATAACACAGCTAATGATAATCTTTTATTTTTTATTTTCTTCTAGCACAATATCAAATACGTCGATAAAGTTTAAATATAATTTCATATTTTCAATCACATTTTTTTGTTCGTTCTTATCTAGAAAATTCGAAAGTTTCATTTATCGCGATACTAACGTTATCGCGAATAAACGATAATTTCCAATTTTAATCAATTAAATATTTATAGTATAGTTTGTTTTATTTATTATTAAAATAATTATTCCAATATAAATAAATAAATAAGTATAATAGTTTTTGTATTTACGAATTACAAATGGCGACGAAAAAATTGGGTACCATTTGTAATTGGAGAAAAGACTTTAAATTCGGACAAAAAGGTGATTTCTTAATGCAATTTGCAAATACAATCATTTGACATTTGACTTTCGCTTTTGTTGGTTTAAAGAGAAAGAAAGAATGGCATAATTTCACGAGTTCAGTAGTTTTCACGTGCATCTGATGTAATAATAAAGTGGAATTTCTCGCTGTTTGGTAATCGGCCAACAAATTTTACGACGAAAATAATATACGCGTGCGTCTTTTCTGACGAAAACAGCACGTGAGTTTAACACATCAGAATTAGAAAAGAAGATAAATAATATTTACATTCAATGCATAACGTTTTTTCTAACCTAACAAGATTGTTATTAAAGATCACCGCGTCTTTATCGATCGATTTATGCGAAAAATAAACGTCATTCTTTGTAATTGTTCTAAGAATTATATCTATACGTATTTCATACATAATGCATGCATACATATTTAATAGGTATGAAAAAATAATTTGTTGATAAACATAAGACAATAAAAAAAAAAAAAAAGAAAAAATAAAGAAGAAGATAAGAACGATATTTAGGTTGTCAGTAGGTAAAGAATCAAATAAAAATTAGTAGCTTTTATTTAAAAAAAAAAAAACAAAATTTTTCAACCACCCTCGTATATATGCAAGTATGTGTGTATCTATGTATATATGTATATATGCATGAATAATAAATCGAAAATAAAATATAATGAACAAATAAATATATACAGTTCGTGTTAATGTACGAATATATGTATATAGATATATATATATATATAGTTTCGTTTTAACTTCAATAGATAAGTAGGTAGATGATAATGGATATTAATGCTCACCTGCCAATCTAATTTTGATTAGATCTAATGGATGAAGGGTCAATGTCGAAACAACGCCACCGGATATACCGGCGACAAAATATTCATACTTGAAACGACTAAGCGTTGGCAGGATACGATTAGTCCCTGTTGTATTATTCGCTTGAATCTTCGACATGTTAGCGTCAACGTTCTGTTGATATTCAATGTTCGTTACCGCTTCTTCAACTTCAATTGCAACGGCATCCTCGCCGGTACTACTAGCGATGTACGTCTCCAATCTTCGGCATAATTCTTGATCCGCGACAGGCACTGTCTTTGTATTACCAATGTCTAACAAAGATGAATCGTTGTTCACCGTCTTGTCGCTTCCTTTATTTTCTCTATTTTCTTCCACGATTTTAACTTATTTATATAGATTTCTCAAATTTATACTATTCCCCACGTTATGTATCTTTTTCTATTTCTTTTCGTTCCTCCTTTCTTATTCCAGTCTTATTCTCTCACAAGTAATAAGTTATGTAACGAAAGACACGACACGCACGTCGAACTCCGCCATACTGAAAGGAGAAGACGAGATTTATTCGACTCGAACCTTCTGCGCATACTCCAACACTGATCGAGTCCGAAATTTTCCGACTTTCCACGATATTAACCGAACGTCAAAGCAATGCTAACCCTTCCCATGAAGCCAACGTTACTTCGAAAAACTACCTAAAAATATCAATACGATGTGAGTAATTATAACTATCTGTCACTTTCTTTTCTATTATATATACTAACACATACACTTTTTTCGAATTAAGCAGTTTAATATGACTATATATATAAATAAACTAAGAAATAATTCTTTTCTACTCATTTATTCTCATAGCAATGATTCTATAAACTCTAGAATATAAAGTAAGGAATATTGCTTGCTATGCAAAAAGTTACTAGTGTTGGCCCATGCTATTGTTCCATAACCTATAAAATTGTGTCATTTATCTTTGATATATGTTGATCCATTGTTTATAAAAAACTAGATCTTTTAATAATATTGATACACACACACATATTATTTCCTTAAATGGAATTTATTAAAACATCAATGAGAATTCTCTTATGGCAAAGAAATGTAATGAGCAAACAAATAATGAATAAACTATGTACTATAAAAGTAGCTCGAGAATCGTTATCCGAACAAAAATTATCGAGCCAAAGTATACTAGATAATCAACAGAAAAATGAAACATTATTAAACATGACAGAAACTTTATCTCCATTGTTTGAAACTGATAATCCATCGGAGAATTTATTTTTAAATATACGCAATGAAATGACTAATAAACATTTGATACCAGAAAAAAGTGTCGACCTCAAAATTTTGGAAGCATGTATAAAAAATAATAAATTTGAAGCAGCCAAATCTTACTTCGAATATTTAAAAAGCAAGAATTATCCTATCAGTAATTTTATTCTATTGAAATATCTGCATGTATTAAACTCAGGAGAATTGCCAATATCGAATTCCATAGAGGAAGATATTATAAATATATGTAATAAGATACAGAAGGATTATGAATGTTTACCTTCTTCGATTTTACTAACTTGCGTTCATGCTTTATGTATGACTAGTAAATGGGAAATGACATTTGATTTAATTAAAGTTAATGGTACAATCGAAGATGTTACTCCTGCCACGTTGTCACATATAGCAATGGCAGCATTTAAAAATGGGAAAACAAAGATTGGATTTGAATTTCTAGAACAACTAGCAATTAATAATAATATTCATGGGAGGATTACTATATACAATATATATTTAGATTATTATTTGCTAAATGAAAAAAAAGAATTGAACAATGCGATTCACAAAATATTTCATTTTTGGAAGAAACATGATGTTGTACCAATAACATCTGTTATCAATAGATTTGTAGATGTTTGTAAGGAAGCAGGATGGGAGGGACATTATGTTAGGATTTCAAATAAGTATGATATACTACTCTTTTAATATTTTTTTTATTTTACTCAAATATATAAAACTAATCAATATTTTATTCATTGTAGTGGCCAATGCAGTCATTGCCAAAATTATTTATCATCGATTACTTTACAAAGTAATTTTAACAAACTATCTAAAACTATAATTAATGACATAATAATAGGTGACGATATTTTTCAAAAGACCTCTCCAAAGGAATTGAATAATTTTAAAAGTTTTATTAGAAAATTCAAACCATTTGACATTGTGATAGATGGTCTTAATGTAACATTAGGCAAGACTCAAATCGTAAGTGCACAAATATGATAATGCATACATATATATAAATAATAATAATAATAATAATAATAATAATAATAATAATAATAATAATAATATTAATTATCATCATCATTTTTTTATCCATGTTTAGCTGGATCTTCTAATAACAAAATTTACTGTAGAGGGTAAAAAAGTTCTGATCATTACACGACAACATCAATATAAATCGAACAAATGGATATTTAATCAGGATAACTTCTATGTTTACTTTCTTAAAAATAAGTAAGTTCTATTTATGTTACTAAGAAATAATTTGTGGATCTAATCCCTTGCGCTATGATTTAATACACAGAATTGCTTGGCATATTCAGTGCTTCCTATATTTATTTGGTGAGAATCACTATTGGTATAATCTGTGTTTCTCATGTTTGGGTCATAAAACGTATCACGAGTCTCACATGTTATTGTAGTGCAAGGGGTTAATTTTAAAATACAAATCAATATTTTAAATTTTATATTTTATAGCACGCAGGATGATCCTTTTATCTTATATGCAACATTATCTAGTGGAAATAATTCGAAGTTTGTTTCTATCGATCAAATGCGACAACATCATCATAAACTCAAAAAATTTAATTTACAAAAAGAATTTATACGGTGGCAATTTAGTCATCAATATACTTGGTATTTTGACAATGTAACTAAAAAGCTTATTGTGGTAGAGCCTATATTGTATAATTCTTTTGCGCAAGTTAAAAATGGTCATTGGCACATACCTTATAAAGATTCGATGAAAGCGTTACACAAGCCTGCTGAAACATGGGCCTGCTTACATTGTCCTAATGAATGATTAATAATAAATATATTCGTTTCAGTGATTAATCCAGTCTTTTTTTTATAACATTCCCTTAGTAATATTTCATTACTATTTCGCAAATAATCAATATTGTATTTTATAATATAAATACATTAAAATTTTATTATAGAATATAAATGGAATGATAAGTAAATGTACTGTAAAAACATTTTAAACGAAAAGTTTTCTTTTAATATAGTAAATATTATTTTATTAAGATAATGTATTTTGGACTAGGGAATATATAACTTAATTTTTAGATAGTAATTTATTCAATGAAATAATTTTATAGTGAATTTGTCAAATAAGAAGTTTTTCAAATAATTATTGTAATATAATTTATGCAATAATGTATATGTTATTGTTTAATCAATAACAATATGTACATGTGTTTTATGTATCTGGCTTTTCTATATATATATATAACTATATTTATTTAACTTGAAAAAAAATATATTCAACGGTACCGCCATTGCGGAAAGATAGTACACATACGATTGGAAGATGGTGCATTGATCAGCGTAGATGTCGCATTAAGAAAACTGTAAGTGAGTATTATACAAACGGAGCTTGATGAAAGAAGACGATCGCAATGTTATATATGTGGCTAGATATACACAATGAGAGGATGATTTCTATTGCCACTAGAGAGCGCGTCGATTCGCATGATCTGATTTTTCAAATTTGAAAAAACCTATCTTTAACTTAGAAAAAAAATAGATAAATAAGTCGAGGAAGTAAATAAAAAATTATAAACTTAAGAAAATGGAATAAATGGTTATGATATCACAAAGTCAAGAAAAAATAACAATAGCATGAAAAAAATGTCGATAAATCATCCTATATATCTGTACAAAAATTGTGAAATGGAATCAATTTATCTTTAACTCAATTAGTATAAAAATGAATAATATTGCATGTAAAACGTGAGAAAAACATCAAAGAGAACTATTTGTTTCATTTGTTTATTTATAAAATCACACGTACTTAAATTTGAACTTATGAACACTACTGCCGCCCTCGTGGAGAATTATCGTACTCGGTATTTAGTCATTTTCAACAATACAAATTCGACGAAAACTCCTATCTCGATCGTCCTCCTTGTATATAGCTTCGTTATTATACAGTTCATGTACATTTTCTGGTGCGTGCGCGTGTCAGTGCAACAGGTGTCGCGATATTTTACCTTTCTTGCCTGTTTCTTAACGACCTTGAAGTTTGCGAATATTATGTTTTTTAATGATACCACCGTAAAACCGTAAAACAAAAAACGAGTGAATTTTCTTCACATGATCTATCATTTTTTAATGACTGTATTGTGTCATTAGGAAGTGTTGTGCTATCGTTGAAACACGAACGAGATAATTTGCATATAAATACCTTTAAAATACCATAAGAAAAAGAAGAAGAAGAAGAGGGGACAATGTTGTCATTGGTAAGCACGATATTATTTCTCATCATCTTTGTCTTATATTTTAAACATTGATTTACGTGTCGACACGATAAAACGTTGCTGCGATCGAACATATTTTATTTAATCCTGTCAATCAAAATAATCCTTAAACAATAGTTTTGAAATATACGGTACACATGTACGTCACGATGCCAGTACGCGCCATTTTCATTTGCCACACGTGTAATTCGAAAATCGCGGCACTTTCTTCACCTCTATGATGAAACTCGATTTTCGAACGATTATTCTTCAGTTATAAATCAGTAAATACTTGAAATATCCTAATTACCGCGATTAATGTAACATTATTATAAAATTACGAGAAATTGAGTAAAGAACGTTCGAAAATATTCGATGAAAATTCAAAAACGGTTATTTCGTAAGTTTCCAATATGGCCGCCGGTACTGTCATCTAAGGCGAGTCCAAGATATACAAGTCACGTAAGAAGTAACTCGTTAAAAACGTTTTAAATGAAACGTTTTAAATGTAAACTTGATTGATACAACGATTAGAAAAAATACGTCTTACGTGGCTTCAAATTCTATGAAATAGGATTTTAAAAAATAGTGTGTTTACGTGTAAGAATATATATGTAAGTTGTGTATCTATGTATGCCTGAAGAACATCGATCGAACGAGGCCAAGATCTGTACAATCGATTTATCTCGGATGACACATTCCTTCCTATTAAAAGGTATTAAAAGGGTTTTTATCTGAAGTTCATATTATAATTATTGATATTATTTTACGTGTATATCCGTGTCAAATTATCGAATATTATTGTCTTAGGTGATAGGTAGGTGGCAGCAAAGGTATCGCGTGTATAACTCTTACTATTATTTACAATAGATTTTGCTTTCCCTATATATCTATTTATTTCTATTTCTTTTTTATCGTATATGTAATTATCTAAAAAAAAACAGTAATAATAATAGTAAAACGGGAGTTAACTCAAAATATTTGCGTAGTCAAATTTATTATGATTATTATTAGATACGGTGTTATATTGATCGCTTATGACTCACATTTTTATTAATAATTTGTTTAAAAAATAAATAAAAGAAGGAGAATTTATTGTCGAAGAAAGGAAAAGAATTGTTGCAAATACGTGGGAAAATAAAATCGAATAAGTAAAGCATAATAAATTGTTGAATAAAATAATTAAATTGTTTCGGAAAACGAGCAAAAGAATGAATATATAATATATATATATATATATAAAAAAAAGAAATTAGTCACAAAGTCAACGTTGAACAAAGTAAAATTTTACAATCGTTTGAAAAATTGTATGAATTTGTGTTATAAATTAAAATGAGGTTTCCGAAGCGCTCAAGTAAAATTATTTTCGGCGAAAGTTATGCGACTGGACGTAGAGCCAAGAAAAAAGAGAAAGAGAATTTCGAGGAGAGGAAAAGAGGAGGACAAGAGGAAGAAGGAACGTTCGTTGCTCCGAATTCCCATATCGAAGAGAGGCACCGATCATTCTCTCCATTTCCATTTAAATTCACATCTTTGGTGATACGCAAGGCTTCTGAGAAGTGACTCATGTCAGCAAGTATTTAAAGTATATACGTATGGGAGTACGTAAGTATTTAAGTATATGTATACACGTATGGAATTCTGAGAATATGCGTTCCTGATCTCTCTCTCTCTCTCTCTCTTTCTCTCTCGTTTTTTTCTTTTCTCTCTTTAGTATATTAATTATAAATTACGAAAAGGGTGATGAACGATCTTCAGAACGCATGGATTTCTTAGGAAAGATTTGATTAATTCACGTTGAAAATAAGTTTCGTCTCTTTCTTCTTGTTCAGAATTGTTCATTGAGTTCGTCTTCGGCAGCCTTTGACACGTTGCATCATTGCTTTGATCAATTTAACAAGAAAGACACTCACGAGTCTTTTAACGAGTCTAAAATATCGCTGTTAAAAGCAGATAAAAATCTATGTAGTTATGATGGAACAGAAAAAGTAAATATCTTTTTTTTTTTTTATTAATAGAGGAGAAATAGTAATTGAAAAATCGAACAGATCATTTGGATAGAAATGAAAAAGCTTAAATGAAAAGTCAAAAGATACTAATCTTTCAATTCAATTTTAATTTATTTAGAAACAAAAGAATATTTATATACGAATATGACAATTAGAGAAAACACAGATACCTTAATGTACAAAAGGTTTTCTTTTTTAGAGAGAGAGAGATAGATAGATAGTAATTTAACAATCAAATATAAATTTTAGATAGATTATTTTGTTAGAAATGCGTTACAAATGTGATCGAAACTTGAAAGAAAACAAGAAGCTATAAGTCATTAACACTAGATTTACTAGATCAGTCAAAATGACTGGTCTTGCAATTTCAATTTAAAATTCCTACTGCATTATTTTTCAAAGTGAGAGAAAGGTTTATATTATTACGTTAGTTGGTTTTTTTTAAACTACTATAACGAACAATTAAATTTTGTTTGTAGAGCACGTTCTTGTTCGTGTTCGTGAACGATAATGAACAAAGATTCTCTTTGTGTAAGAGAAAATATTTAAACGGTGTGACAAATGGCCACGCGCGACTCGTTCCGACCTTCGACGAGTTTACTTCGAGTTCGCTAAAGGTGAACTAGAAGGTACAAGAAACCGACAGGTAGTCGTGTGTCAGGTGTTGACGGGTCACGTTTCTCCTAGAACCGCTTACCTCGTTAATCCAACGTAACTGCTGACGCCATCAACCTCGTAATCGAATGTTTACCGTTTAGACATTATTTTACATTTTTTCTTTTTATTATTAGTGGAATCTCTGAAAAATATTTAACCAATTTATTTTTATTCTTTTCTCAATATAACTTTATGAATTTTGAATAATTGTTATTATTGTGATAAAGATTTGTATAAAGAAAAAAATGAATAACAAAGGACAGAAAAAAAAGATGATAGTTTAAACATATTTTTCTTGTGATATATATTATTAGTATTATTAATTTTGATTTGAAATAAGGAACACTTAAAAACTGAACACTTAAAAGCTCATTGTCTCTTGCCACTTGATATCAAAGTAAGTTGAACATAAAAAAGAAAGAAAGAGTAGAGTAATTAAAAAGAAAAGATCAAAAGAAAAGTAATCGAAGTTAAATGAAAGTACTTTTCGTTTTATACGATTAATCGGCGCATTGTTTACTGCTCGAATAGAATGTTTCTCTCCCTCAATCGTAACGAGAGAATGAACCCTAAAAAGGGGTATGTTCAACCACTCTGTTAAATGTATTAATTAAATGAACTAAATATCATTGCAAAAGTGAATGGGTAATTCACACACACACACACACACACATTAGTACATATGTATAATAGTATCGATCAGAGTTAGAGAAGAAACCCGTTTTTCCATCGTAGGCGTTAGAAAAATTTTGAACCTACGCGAATTGAACGCATTTGGTCTGTTTGACGAGGACGACTAGGAGATATGTTAGTCAGGTTATTGTGGGCAAGACTTTGCATAACTGAGCAACATGTTATTTGTTTGATCAAACTCGGCCAATGGAATCGCGCGCGAACGAGGAAACGAATAGTTTTCTTTCATAAATCAGTCGACTAGCAGCTATCGACGTGTGTCTATTACTATAGTTTCGATATCAAAAGAAGAAGTCGTTTTAATTAACAAATTGTTGACTGGTTATAAATACAATTAAGTTTACATACAATAAAAGTATCTGTTGAATATCTTATAATACAAAATTATTTAATTATTATTTCTTATCCAATGAATTATTAATCTTAAAATTGTTGATATTTTCATTTTCAATTTAATTTTCACTTAATTTGAAATATAATCAGTTAACGAGGTGCGATAATTGTGTTCATTTTATTTAGTTCAATGTATTGATCTGATATTTGGAACATTTATACGTTTCATTATGTTATATATAAAACGCGTGTGTAACTTTATTGTATATATTTTCATTGCTTTTCCAATGGTTTTGTGTTTTTAATATAAATAGAGAAATCAGAGAGAAAGAGAATTGTGTTTAGTTTGAGTGATCGTGAAGTTTTATTAATTGGGAATTTATTTGAAGATAACTTACAATTAGCTAGCACAGTACAAGAGAGAGAAAATCATACGAGGATGCAGAAAATCAACACCAGTAGGCATAGACCTGGATAAGATAAACTTTTATTCTTTTTTATTCGTACTGTTGATACATACTTACCCTGTTGCACGAAAGTACTTTTCTTATCGCCAACGTTGCTACACTCTTTTCAGATAAGCTTCTACCTAAATAATACGCGTTATTAGTACGCTTTACAAAAGTATCATTGTTACATGAATATTTTCTCTTGTTTTTGGCACGATTTAAAAAATTCATTTGAATTTGTCGTTAAAAAACAATTTGATATTAAAGAATAGTTATTTATACTTCAAACGATCAATCAAATAATTAACAAGCTTTCAACAAAAGTTAGATATTTTTTTGGGGTATTATTTAAATACAGATATAACATTCAAGAATAGATTAAATAATTATCTCGATAAAATGATATAATAAATTAATATTAATAATGATAATTTATTGCAAAGGAATGATATTGAATGTAGAATTAGCGACAAGAAATTTCAAAGCAGGTTCGTGATACGGTTCGAGCGTTAAATTGTTATTTTAATTTTGTTTTTAAATGTGCAATTAATATAATAAAAAATAAGTAAAATAATTTCTCTTACCGAGAAAGTATACTCGCGTTGCGTACGAACGTGCCAAGCCAAAAATAATATATTACAACGACATTTTAGTAAAACATAAAAATGTTTCTTTAAGAGATACGTATTATTTTTCTTGACCAATCGTGATACGTTAGGTAAAGACAAATTAGGCAACTTTATCGAATCAGGAACAAGATTTACGCATAATAATATCGTCGAAACGTAGTTGAATAACCTCGATAATGTATTACACATATATACGGAGAAAAGATAGGCAATATTTCTCTTCCCGAATTAGCTTTTATCCGTCTTCGAGATTATCTCGCAGACGTATAACTCTGAATTAAGGTCGTAAAAGAAGAGAGAAAAAAATACGAGAATCGAAAGTTTCGATTAATCCTTCGATCGATATAACTACCGAGTCATATTCCATTTGTTTGCCGTTTTCTTTTTCAATTTTGCTTTCATTTTGTTTCTTTTTATCACAGGACTTATTATCAACGAAAAACCTTTTAAATCCTAATTCGTATTGATTAAAGGAAGCTTTGAACGCTTAAACGAGATCAAAAATAAGATGGATATAAAGGTAAAGATAGTCGAATATTCATCAAAGTATTGCGAGAGAAAGAGAAGTTTGTTTCGTTAACGAACGCGTATTGAGAGGGAAAATAAAAATACACGAGTTCGAAAAAGCATAGCACTAGGTTGGTTACCGGTGTAATAATGGCAGGGGGAGGGGKATCGTAAAACGATAAAGCGCGTTAATAAAAGTAAGTGGCCGTTCGGATGTGTATGGCCTGCGGCTTTAAACACCATTTCGAAGGCACGAGTGTGAGCATGTGAAACGATACAACACCATGGATCAGAGAAACAGCATTGCCTATTTTTCAGGGATGAGGAGGACGAGTTTGTTTGTACGTAGGTTAAGGTGAACTTGTGGCCTGAGGTGGGGTAGGTAGGGTTTAGGGGTTAACGAAAAAAACTCGTTGTCGATTTTCCTCCGCCCTTCTACGGGCAAATTTTTATTGTCCATAAATGCCACGCCATAAACGCCTTGTTTGATCCCCCACTTTTTCTACACCGTAACCATCATAACAATCATGGGTATAATATCTTTCCATCTAACGAACTTTCTCTTTGATATTCGATGATTGTTGTGCTTTTAAATTCTTGTATCGAGCATTTATAATCATTATTATTAATTTTTTTTTTTTATGATAACGTCATCCTGCAGATTTTATTTATACCAGGATTATGTATTTGTTACATTGAAAATTATGAAATTACGATTATATTATTTATTAATTAAAGAAATTGTTCGATATCTTACGAGCGTCTATGCAAAATATATTTGTTTTACTTTTTTTGCATGAAAATTGTTAATTAATGCTTTGAGTGCTGAAGACTTTTAACTGAAGTGTTTTGTAGAGACGAAGTAGTTTATTATTAGTGCGACTGTTTCCGTTGATTGATATTATTTTAACCAGATCTAATAATAAATTATATTTAATAATTAAGGCTTTTTTACATACGTCTAGCAGCGCCAAAAATGCGCGTGCGTCGGGCAGTCACATTTTCTACCATAACTTTGAATCTATGAGAAATGTTTACAATCGGCTTTCACAGAAATAAGCCTAGAGGACAACAATCTGAATTTTTTGAAAATTCTCGACTTATGTAAGGCCTTAAAGTTTTTGTTTCTCACACACATAATTTTTATGTGGCAAGACTCAAAATAATAGTCAATACGCAAACCAACATTACATTATTTTACATTCATATTGACAAACACGTATATGGGTTCATATAGCAGTCAAAGGGTTAATAGTATTTAGATATAATACAAGGTGTATCTTCTTTGATATCTTTTCGTGATCCCATTGACGAAGCAAATTCCTTGATGTTACTAACGGATCAGATTACTATCTTTAACATAAGGAGATCAGATTACTATCTTTTAAACGACGAGAAAGAAGAAAAAGAAGAAGAAGAATAAGTAGTAATTTGTTTTATAAAGTGCACGTCGTGCTTTCTGAAAGGTGTTTCCTTCGATTGACCGAGTTATTCGATAAATATATTATCGGTGTTCAGTGATATGTGTTAGAAGAAATACACGATGATGATTCAGAAGCTTACTTATCTGTTCGATACACGATAGCTTATCGTAGTTTAACTGGTAAGCAAGTTAAGTACGTTGATCTCCTTGTTCTCTTTGAAAGATCGAATTACTTTCTCGCGTTCGATGAAACAAAATAAGGAACAAAAATAAAAAGATACGTATTTCTGATCGATTATTATTTTTGTTTGTTTCTAAAAACTAACAAATATATCTAAACACCGGCTCCCAAAACGCCGCTGGATATGATCTATTATTTATGTTGCGAATAACGTGCGTTATGAAATATTAAATATCTACTTCGAAAGATACGAATGGAAGATAAAGTAACGGGGTAGAGGGAGGATTTAGAAAAGAGAAGTAATTTACAAAAGAGGACGTTGCTTGTGTTAGAAACTAGACAAGGACACAGGAGGTTTCCTCTCAACTACGATGGCCTTGCACACGGGATACTCGACTATGGTGGTCCACGCACCTAAAATCGATTCGGAGAGACACAGAGAGGGCATGGACCTCCCGTAGCTATACTTCCTTTGACATAACTCTTCAAGATAATCCAAGATCGTTGAAACTAACTTTTATACTCATTTTTTTTTTATATGCATCTCAACGATACATTCAACATTCATTTTTATCTTATAATACAGTTATTGTTATTAACGGTATTATCATATTTACTATTATTATCATTATCATTATTATGTAATCATTGTACAGATGATTTTAGACCTGTCAAACTTACAATTAGACTCTTCTTATTCTCTTTCAATTACAGCATTCTTTTTATTTGTGCTTACACACTTTTTTTCCACCTCTTCTTCATTTTCTATTGCTATTGAAATCTTTACGTTAAATTTATTGGTTTTGATCGAACGAAAAAGGCACCTTTATATTAAGCGTACTGATCGAAATTACGAAAGGGGTTTATGACGCTTATAAAAGGCCATTCATCGTGGAAAATCCTGGGAAAATAAATAAAACAGAGATCAATATATTATATACATACCATGTATATATATATATATATAAGTAAATATTAGTACATACATATAGATCGTCGGTTGGTGGTTGGGTTTTGTTGCCAAATTTTCATCGTGGAGGTTTACTAGAAAGAGAAAGAGAGAGAGAGAGAGAGAGAGAGAGAGAGAGAGAAAGAGAGAGAGAGAGAGAGAGAGAGAGAGAGAATGATGAGGGGAATGAGAATGAGAGAGATGGAATGAGATTGCACGAAAAGGGTCCAGAGTCCACGAATCGTCCCCTTAATTTTATGATCGCTCGTAATCGTACCGCCGGCAAATTATTATGGTCGAAAATTTTCGTGCTCGAAATGCCTCCAGGATGGAGGATGAGACCAAAAAGAGAGAGAGAGAGAGAGAGAGTTTTGGAAAATGATCTCAAGGTTCATGGGATATGTCGTCTCTTTATGGGAGTTAGGTTTATTAGCTGTCGTTTTCGGCACCTAACTCTGAGCCCTCTGATGTTTCCTATTGTTGTTGTTGTTATTGTTCTCTTTCCTTTATTATTTCCTTCTTGTATTCCCAAATGCGAATTGAACTTTTAGTCAAAAAATTGAACAATAATATAGAATTTTGGTGAAATTTTGATTATCGAAATAGTTTATTCGATACTTTTTTTATTTTGTATTTAAAAAAAAGAAAAAAAAAGAAATAATTAGACTTTTAAATGATAAAAATGTAATAAGAATGTTTAATAACAAAAATAAACAGAGAATTTAAATATTTAAGTAAAATATTATTGGATAGAAAAGTATTTTTTACCTTTGAATATATATTTTTGGATTTAAAATCGGACACGAACATTCCGGGACAACACGATACGATATTACGATATTTCATTAGTTAGAAATGAATTTAGTGATATGAACTTTTATTAGCTTTTCTCAATGGTTCGAAACTTTCGAGACACGGTTTGTATATGCTTGTTGTACATTTACCAACACAGACGCAAAAGTGTTGCGCCGTTACAAGCTTGCTCGATGCACATATATCACGGAAAACGCGTACTTGTAACACGGGCTCTCGTGTAACCTGCTCGATAAATTGCCCGGACGCGTTTATGCTCGCCACCGTATTTCCCCATAGCTTCGAAAGTGCCAGACCACCGTGTACGTATATAGTGTACATATATATATTTACATACATACATACCTATGTAAGCAAGTTACTAATACATACAACGTGTCTCTACAGTTATTCCGGATCCGGAATTTCGCGATTCTCTTTCTTCGTTTTATTATTCATTAAAAACTCATCGCTGCATTCTTCGATTTAAATTCGTCCAAAAATGTATAAACACTTTTTTTTGCTTAAAAACAATTTTCCATCAGACATAATATCTTTTTCTCTTTTATTTTTTTTTTTTTCTTTTTTCTAATTTTAATAAAAAACCAAGAAAAATCCATAAAACACTTTTCGTATAAATATTCGCAATTATGTCAAACCTTAAAACTCTAAATTTATTATCGTTTTAATTATAAAGAGACAATGGATCTACACTCAAGCATTATTATCATCATCTTCCATCATAGAGATATAAGTATGCGTTTAGAAGTACTCGGTAATAAATCATTCTTCATCCGGTCAGATCGATATGCATAAGTAAGTATAAACTTACCTAAATAGGATGATAAGGGTGGATGGAGGGAGGGAGGTCTTATAATTTCAAACTCGCGAACAACGCGGATTTCGGGATAATTAATCACGAATTCGCATTAATTATCTCGGAGACGTTAGGTAGTATCCGAAAACGTGTATGGGGAGATGTGATGGGACTACCGATCAACTGCTACTCATAGAGACAAAGAAAGAAGGAAAATGACGAGGGGAGGGAGATGGGTATAAGTTGGGAGAGTTACTTCGAACGAGTATTTTCTCGATGTACATGCGCACTAGGAAGAAGACAGGGATAGAAAGAAGAGGAAGGGAGGGTAGGGGTCTTTCTGGTTATGGGCTTATGTCCCATAACTTAGAAAGTCCGTGCTGGAATTCGAGCGATGCTAATTTAACGTAGAATTTCGAAATTCCATTGTGGTCGGCGGGGGCCTCCCCTTCGTTTACGACGGCGTTTACCCTATGGGACTTGGAAGCAAATTCTGCAGCGATTCGCGATTCTATCTAGGTAGATATCTATAATCGAGAGTTGTATTAATTGTGTCTGAACATCGGATGGATCGATCGATCGGAAGCACGTATTTCCTATTTGAGATCTTGTACCAAATGCAATAATACCATTTTTATTTATCATTCATCGTGTTAATGTTTTTAATGTTGCGAGTTTGAATTCAGGCAATCATAGGGGTTAAACATTCGAATAATTATGGTACAATTATTTAACACAGATTTTTATTTATCAAAATTCGATGTTCGAATTGTAATAAGAATAATCATGGAATCTAAGATTTTTCTTTCCTTTTTTGTTGCTGTCGTTGTCTGTGTTACACACGATCTTAGCAATTCTCTAAAGGTGGATAGCTCGATATGTCGGGTATGCTAGCAACGTGACATATATGGTTGGAAGCTTTTATATAGAACTCGATTGAATTACGGTAACAAAGTTATCCGTCACTTGGAGCGAGGCGAACCGAGGTCTGAACGGGTACGACTTACTGGAAGATAAACTGATTTCAGAAACCATCAATGCGAGACAAGTAAGCTATTATAACGTAAATGAAATCGAAAAGTTGTTCTTCCTGATATACGTAAGTCCCACTTTTGTTTCGATAATTGACGATATTTAATGAGAAGTGGACGACCAAACACTTTGCACCAAAAATTCATTTATACTTAACCTCATTCATTTTTAACTAAGTAAATACTTTAAAAATACTAATATAAAACTAATATTTTATAATTTAGTGAAAGTGAATTCTATTTACACCAAGTTAAAACATAATGTTGATAAGTTAGATCAGTTGAACTTAGTTTACAAAAAACCCTGTGAATGCTTCAAGTGTTATGTAGGACAAACGAAATAAAAATTCAAAAAAAGAATAGATCAACATAGAAATGATTGTAAACCCGCTATTGTACAAAAAATTAATACCACCGCATTAGCTGCACATCACTTTAAAACAGGACACAATTTTTAAATTTAACAAAGCAACTATTTTAGATGTAGAAGACAATTGGTACAAAAGAAACGTAAGCGAAGTGTACCACATAGTGAATAACAATACAATTAATTACAGAACAGACACTAATAATTTGAATAGCATTTACAACGAAATATTAAAGTTTAACTATCATCAATGGGACGCAGTAATATAGAGGATACTATAATAGGGAGGTTACCTAGATTATTAAACACTAGTCTAGATTGAATGAGTATTATTTTGATTACGTGTTTGAATATAACAGTTTTAGGATATATAACGATTTGTAAATGTTAAGTACAGTTTATTTAAAAAATATAAGAATGTATGTCTTTGTAATAATATATAAGAGACTCGGAACCTTAACGATCGAGGTAATATTGAATAACTATGTATTAAATGTTTGATAATATGTATTTTTTAAAGTCGTAATATATTTTAGTTGGTGAAGAAGTCCCGATGAAGGGCGAAACGTTCAATGACATCGAAATTCTAAATTCTTACCCCATCCAACTTCCCTGCGACACATTTATTAATAATTTTATTTTTGGACGTGATAAACAACTAATTGATTTATTTTTAACTTTTTTCTTCTTTTTTTGTAATACAATTATCCCAAGGTATATCCATATAGATTATTATAATGTTTCGAAGTATTGAAGAAAATCGGAAATAATTTTTGCTACTTTCATTTATTTGGTTACTTTATTTACGTATTATCTGACTCTATTACAAATTATTTACTTTAGCATGCATTGGATCGTTCATCTTATTAAATTAATGTGAACGTATCGACGGAAAAATTATAGAAGATGATAATTCATTCCTTCTTGAGAATACGTGTGCATAATTCCGATCCTTTAATCATGCATTTTGTAAATTCAACCGTTTTATCGCAATCATCGCTTTCCGTGGAGGCTGTCAAAAATATAAGCAAATTAATAAATACGTCATTGTGAAGAAGAATATATTTTAATTTTTGTTATTAAAAATAAAATAATTAAAATCGTATATTTACAAGAAAGAAAAATGATCAGCTTACCTTCGGCTTTACAAGTGTCCAGCTTGCTTAATAATTCATCCTTTACGGATTCATGTTTTATCAAAGATATTAGAGATTTTTCAATACTATCTGTTAAAATTTCCCCATCTTTCAACTAAAAACAAATACACATACACGCATATATACATACAAATACATAAATGTATTTAGAATATTTTAGGAATGAATTTTAAAGAAACATGTTCACGTTAATTCTTCGCCATTACTGGCTATGTATAAAGTGCTATTATATTATTTTGGTTTCTTTTTTTTTAAATAATATTTTGCTGATAATTTTACGTACTGCGCCAATTTTTGTGTGGAAACAAGCCATGTAACAGCCAACCTTCTTATCTAATTCGTCACCAGCGCAAAGTTTTTTAAGATGATCTTCTGATTCTTCTAAAAATATAAAACAAAGTAGAAGAAATATTTGTATAATTGTTAATACTCATATAACTGTATTTTTGTTTAAATAGTTTACGTATTTTCGTCTTACCTTTTAACACTCCATTTTCTTCGCGACATTCGGCCTCGTATTTTTCAAACTCCTTTAAAATTTCCTCCGATTCATTGGCCGTGCAAATAACCTAATAGAAAATCATTTTATTCTATTAAATAATATAAATTAATTATTATCAATATACTATATATATATCAAAATAATATACATATAAGTATTTTTTTCAATAGGAATTTGTGGAAAAAGAAAAATTTGTTCTACTTACAGCGAGTAATAACACGGAAGTTATGATCTTGAGTCCCTTCATCTTTGATTTGATTGATATTGTATTTCTTTTTCTTTTTAGTAACAATGAAAATCAAACTAACGTTGACAGTTAAAATCCTTTTTCTGACTACGCTTGCAAATCGTCCAACGATGAATTTATACGGTCGGAAGCAACGGTGCGAAGCAGTAATTAACTAGTATAATATGTAGGAAGTTTCTGGGATGCAAGAATAATAGATACATTATATTTACGTAATATAATTGTTTCTTCTTTGAAAATCCTCATGTTTTTTTATAAAAAAAGAAAAAAATAACAGAACAAGAAATATAATTTTATATTAAACAGATTTGTTTTTTTCTTTCCTTTTTCTTTTCGTGAGTTCTTTTTTTCTTTCTTTCTTTTTATTTTTTTTTTTTTTTTAATCTCATGTTCTTCTTCTAACGCTTTCTATTTTTCTTTTATTAATTATAAGTTTTCCATATAAAAGAAATTTATGTTTCTTTGATTTCTTTTCAAAGTTCGTTACAAGAGATTTTCACGTCGAGATGAGTAAAGGATTAATCATTCTAACGAATTACGTAGACCAGTTTTTTACAGTAACGACTTTACTATCAATTTTACTGTCAAATTAAATGCGCTTATTTATAATTTATGCGTGCATGTGTGTTAGTTTATTATATTGGCTTTGGCAAATAAGTGATATAGACATTTTTATTTAAATATTTCGATTAAATAAAATGTATTTTATATTTATAATTGTGGTTTTTGTTTGATAGTTGTGATTGGAATTGAAGATTTAAAAAAACAGTTTATATTATAAGAAGAAGAAGAAGAAGAAGAAATTTTATTGGAAAAGAAAGGTGCATTTGTTGAAATGGACCCTGAATCTGCTTATAAATAATTATAATACTAATTAGTGTATGATAATAATAAGAAGACTAGACATAGAGGCAACAATAGTATTGTAATGTATGTTAATGTTAATTATATCAATATATTAATAATTATTATAATTGTATCGTGATGACGATAGTTATAATGACGATGATGATAGTAATTCTAAGTATATATATATATATATATATATATATATATATGTGTGTGTGTGTGTGTTTGTATGTGGTAGCTGGGTTGGAACGTAATACCCGATAATAAAGATTTTATCGTTAGTTTTTCGTAGAACCATTTTTCCACATAATACTATTGTTTTATGAATGTTATTATTTTTATACTCGAGTAAAATCATGAAAAAGGAAATAACTTATTAAATATATACATATGTGTGTGTGTTTGTGTTTGTGCCTACCTTGACTTTATTCTTAAAATAATTCAATGAACAAATTTATTTTATATAAATAATCTAAATACTTATCTATATATATATATATTATATTTTATTGATAACCTTCATAATTATTAAGTTGGTCAATAAATCCGTTCGATTTTTGCCGTATTATTTATTTATAATTAATAACCTAACCACATGGACTTATTAACCAAACTAATATTTGAAAATTCCATTATACAGGATGTCCCTAAAGTTTGCACATGTAAACTCCGACGCAACTCTGACGCAAAAGCGTTTTAAAGTAATTTGATTATTCTTTCTTTCTTTTTTTACTTTTATTTGATCTCTTTTTCCGTTTTACACAAAGCTGTAATAGAAGGATCTAGAATATAATCGTACGGGAAAGCTGGCCATTTGCAAAAGTAGTTTACTCTTCTTCTATGTGCTTGGTGGATACATTCGCACAATAGTTTGTAACTTTATTGTATAGCTGGTTGAAAGTAAGTTTCCACTATACACGAACATTACATCGTCTCACACGTGAGCCGCTTACGTTGTAGTGTTCCTCTCATCTCTGTCGTTTAATGTGAACGAGTATAGAACCATATCACACACACATATATATAGACATACACATCGTTATTATACATTTACATTTACATATTTATGTCACGTTATAGCAAGTGTATACACGTTAAATTATATCCTTCTAAGGTTTCGATGAAGCTCGCTTATCATCCCGAATGTATACCTTAATAATTCAAAAGACATTAAGGTCCTGTTGTTTATTCATATGCTTTTGCCTTTCTACGATCATCATCGTCCCTCCCCTTCTTATTCTCTCTTCCTCTCTCTCTCTTTAAATATTGTAACATCAAATTATATTTAAATTCGCCAGATGGGGGAAATAAAAAGAAAGAAATACGATAAGTGTTTTGACAAGTTTTTATTAATCAAAATGCATGTAATGTACAATTAGTAAGAAAATTGTTAATATTTAATAGAAAATTGTGAAGGAAATATAAGGATATTATCATTTAACCCTCTATAAAATCAAGTCGTTGTCAATATAATTATATATATTACATATAAAAAAGAAACATATAGGTAACTTTAAATCGAAAATCGGACACACACACAATATCAACATCTAAATATGAATTAATAATTAAAGAAGACATTTTGAAACATGCTGAGAGATGATATTCATCGAAAAGAATTTCATAAGTTTACTACGGACAAATTATAAAAGTTATTTGTTTATTCCAGACGAGACCATAAAAGGTTAAATCATATATAAGGAGAGAGTAAAAATAGGACATGCAATATTTCGTTCGATGTCGGATCACAATTAAGTACTTCCATTTAAAGACCTAATTGCTTAGCCTTGCTCAACTTGCACTGCAAAATCTTTCCAACATTTTCACAATCATTTTTCGAGTTAGCACCTGTAAATAAAAATGTAGAATAAAAATTGACAAAGTTAATGAGATTAATTGAATTATTTGTCGTGTTTTTGTTTTTTTCGTAATTTACCTTCGGGAATGCAAACTTTGAGAAGTTCCAACCTTTCTTGAAGTTTATCTTCTTTGTCGGTTAACAATTTAGAAAGTAATTCTGCCAAAACGTCGTATTTGATTTCACCGTTGACCAACTAATAACACACGGAAATGGAAAGATTTATTTAAACAATCGATCGATTTTTACTATATATATATATATATATATATATATATATAAAGACACTACTTTTTTATATAATAATAATGAAATAATTTTTTCTACTTACTGAACCATTTTCTTTGAGAGTACAGGCAATGAAACAGCTTAATTTTCCTTGATCTACAGTGCTCTCATCGGAAAGTAACTTGTCCTTATCTAATCAAAATTTATACATATAAGATGAAATTTAAATAGAAGATTCACTTTCCCAGTAATCGTTAGTAAATACAGACGTGTTTATTTACCGTTCCCGAGAATACAAGTATTTAAATAATAAATACGTCGAGATACAGTATAACGTACGTTAGGTTTATATCGTAGATACAAGGGTGAAGTGACCAGTGTCCTAGTGAGGTAACACTGCACCCTCGCGAGTAACCGTGTGTTCAAGCTTATGGCAAAGAAGCTTTGACCATGGAAATTAACAACATCCCACCTCTTCAAATAGATAATAACGGCAGCAGTTACATTATTCGAACAAGAGCTAATACCGAAATAGGTCAATCGTCGATGGAAACAAAACAATCCTCTAATCTTGCTCTTAACTCTTCCGCACCATTACCAACAAAATGGCTTCAAGACGTACCTCTGAGCAACTCTTATGATCTACTCGACGATTCAACAAAACCATAAAACACTACAGGAAAATTGGAAGAAAAAAAAGCAGTAAAACCACCACCAATATACATCGACGAGAAAATCATCGATCCTCTGCTCGAGTTATTGGATGAAACAGCTGGACAAAATAACTATGTAATAAAACAACTGAAAGATAACCAAGTGAAAGTACAAACCACTACCCCAGATACGTTCAGAAAGGTAATAAAGGCTAAAAAATGATAATAATGCAAAAAGGAAAAAAGTACTAGAAAAACCTACCCTAGACGATGCTTATAAGGAAAGCCACTACAATAAACAAAACGAAAATTCCAACAGAAATAAAATACCAATACTTGAATACATTGAATATTATTAATATACATTAATATACATTGAATACATAACAAAACTCTCGACTCACTAGACTTCGGCGTCCTAAAAAGCCTAAACCTAATTCACTTTAAAACCGAATCATCTCTTGAACTCAGCTCTGACCATTCACCAATTCATTCGAACAAGAGGGTAATTCTGTATGAAAAGCTAAATTGAAAATTGTAGAATCAAATTTGTTCATATAAGAAAGTAGTATTTAAACTGTGTATCTATGGAATCCTGGGATTCGACATAATTCATCCAAGTGTTCCATGAATTGTTATTTACATATATTACATTGTATTAATATCATAAATTATTTTTACATTCATATATGGGTTCCGCGAACTGAAAAAGTTTCAAAACTGCTAATATATTTGACAAATTTTCAAACATATTTTTCTCTAGAATAAAACAAACCTCGTACGAATAAAATTGATTCTATATTTTCGATTTTTAATTTTTCACGTAGAATCACGTAGAACCATGAATATCATGAATACATGGTGTATTAATAATATCATTGGAAGTGTTATCCGAGATAAAACAATATCGAAATAATTGATTTACCAGCTTCTAGATTGGATTCCTTCAAGCATTTGGCCGATACATTTTCCGGTAAGGCTTTTAGATATTTTTTTACTGCAATATCAGATTCAGCTGAAACGACGACCTGCGAAGATAAATTTATTTTTCAAATTGAACGTGAAATTTGTTGCAAGTTTGTTTTTTCAAATTGTTAGAAGTATTAATACGATGAGATTTTTTCACGTAAGCCGGTGAAATAATTTTATGAGCCCGAATAGGATAATATAAAGTTTACCAATTAATAGAAGAAAAATAGAGGAAAGCGTATTACAGTAAGTATATTAAAAAGCTTTTGTTTATATATATTTTTCAACTACTTATTTAGGTATTAAGATTATTTTATCATTAGTTTTACATGGATTTTTAATTTGCTTATATTTGAAAGAAAGAAAAAAGCGTATCCTATAATGCACTAAAAATTTTGGCTTTTGACAAAATAATATTATTTATCGTTGAAAATGTGTGTGATTCTCTCATTTTTTAATTTGTAATAATAATCAATTCCATAATTCTCTTCTTGAAAATCGTTAAAAATATCAAGCGCATTAATCATTATCACACATATAAATCGGTAAAATATTTGTGAAGAAGCATAACGACAATTCCAAATAATATAATTAAAGTTTTGTCAATTAGAAAATATAGAAGAAATAAATCAAATTATATTAAAATAAAAATGAAAAGAAAGAAAAAATCTTGATCTTACCCCAAGAAGGAGAAAGGAAGCAAGTACGACGAATGACTTCATTTTATTCCTAACGAAATAATCGAAAAGATCAAAAACTTAAGAGCAAATGCTTTGAACAATAAACCGACTGGATCAAGAATCGTTCAAATACTACCGAGAGCAAGATTTCTGTCGATATTTATATGAAACTGCCTTACACGTTGCGGCGTGTTAATACAAGTGTGTTAATTCAAGGTATCTGGACAGGGTCAACAAGAAAACAGGATAATTTAATTGACTTGTTTGATTTACGTAAGACACATTCCGACGCATCGATACGATGTTTATTCATAACGAATTTAAGAGAAGCCAAAAAATAGCAAAAAACAAAACAGACATCTTATTTTTTTGTCTTTTATTTTTTTTCTTTAATGAGTCACAGAAATATACTCCAGATCTTTTATAATCTTATACGTTAATAGTATTTCGAAAGAGTATTTCGATATTAAATGTTAATGAATATCATTTGCATAAAATCGAATACGTTTTTTTCCAAACTTGTTTAACTAGGAAATATTTGTTTACTTTTATTTCGATACACAATAATTAAATAAGTAAAGTAATAAAACAATCAAGATCACTTGTAAAAAGGGAATATTGAGAAATACTGGATTTTTATTTTACCGATAGGAAATGTATATATATATTTTTTTTTAATATATTCTTATTGAATTTTATTTGAAACGCAAAAGAAATATTTTTTGGAATATATATTTAAATTATTTCGATCATCAATTAAAAAAAAAGATTCGTAAAAAGAAAGTAAATTGATATGATATCTTTACATTTGCGATATATTTGTTTTTATTAAATAAAAATGTCTTTTACACATACACATTTAATCTTGTCGAAAAAAATTATACACGTTCAAATATTAGGAGGACTGAAAAAAAAAAACAAATTTCTACATTAGATAATATCTTCAAATTATTGTTTTAAAAAGAAAAAACAAGGAATTTTTCGAATCATGTAACAATAAAAACAAGTAAGTGCATTATTTTATTATGGTTATCGATTACTTGATACACGCATACACTTACATGGGTGGGTCGAAAAGTTGTGAGCTTAACATAGAAACGAACGTATATAGTTAAGAAAGTGTCTAGTAATCAAATTTATATAATAAATAATAATGCACGTTATGAGAACATACAAATATATTATTTTTATATATTTATTCCTATTGTGTTCCTTTATTTTTTCTAGACTTTCAATTATTATTATTATTATTATTATTATTATTATTATAATATAAAAGATGAGAAAAATGAATGTTTTCAAATTATTTGTGCTTAATTTAGAAAGAAACACATAAGTGTAGAATCATGATGGCAAAGAATAAATATTTTATTTGCATTATAATTATAAAAGATTCATTAATAACTTGATGATGATTAACATATTTGATAATGTTCGTGAATCATTTTAACTTTATATTTACAATCTAGTATTTAACAATATAAGCATATGAGAATGAAAAATATATTTGAATAATGACAAAAAGATTCATAAATCAAAATAAAATATTCATCAATCATTTTCATATATTTTTTTAAGAATTTTCCAAGGTTCTTGTTATTCTTAGAGAATATTAGAAGAAAAGAAAAAAAAAAGAAATACACGAGGGTGGATTAAGAACTTTTGGACTTGGACAAAAGACTTTCTTTTTTTATTTAAATAAAATAAATAATTAAGAAAAATAAATCGTTTATATGTTAGGCTCAAAACTCTTCAATTCACCCACATATTTTAGAATCATCATCGAAATTGTTAAATAAAAATAACGTTAGTTAATCATTTTATTTTTTTATTTCATACATTAATAAGCAATGTTACAAGGATCTATAATAACATTTTTTTAAGAATACGAGGAGTAAAACAAAATCTATTAAAAAGTCATGGCAAAGATTTACAAATCTAATTCTAAATCAAATGTTAGCTAATTACATTTACATATATATTTTACATCTCATATATTATTCATTACTTCTTACTAATATTTGGGAATTTTAAGACGATTATTCTGGAAAAAAAATTATGGAAAGAAGAAAGTACTCGTCGCATAAATTATTAGACAATTTTTCATCAATATCGCTTCAGGGAGTTTGTAATCGGGTGATTATGTAAAATAAATTAAATATGATGTAATGTAACGATCTATTCGATTTCTTTTTTTTGTTCACTTTAATATTAAATAATAATAATAATAATAATAATAATAATAATAATAATAATGATAATAATAAAAATTGAAATTTTAAACTCTTCTACAGTGTCGTTTGGTTCTAGAATTAGTACAAATCGCATTAGAAGTTTTTTTAAATCCTGTTCCTTGCCATGCCCTCGAGCTTCGTCTTGTCCTCATACGTAAGTAAATCGACGATGTTTTCTTCATGGAATAAAGTAAATCTATAATTAAACAGATAAAAAAAGTAATAGAGATCGTTTAGTCATTAATTGAAAATTGTCCTAGAAATTATAGTTATAAAACGATATAATTAGCATTTAATAAGTTCTCTTTAGAAGCTTCATTGGATCGAATCTTTTATGTTCTTCTTGTCGGTTATTTTTTTTCCCCTTTTTTTAATTCCCAAAGGAAGAAAATAATTCGATCGTGCGATGCATTCGGAATAGTTTTAATCAATTATAGCTATTAGTAAGATTATAAAATTACTGCCAATGATACGCGGATTTCGAGGAAATAAGAATAAATGTATATGTTATAGACAAAGTAAGAAACAACTTGAAACAATCACGATTGTGAACAGTGCCGGATTTCTTACTTTGCCTGTAACATATAGAAAAATAACACAAAAATAAATAAATTATTAAACATTTAGTAATATTAATAAAACACATTTACCGAACTGTCTGTCTCGTAATAACATTTGGCAAATTGCCATGCGGCTTCGCACGGTTCGCTGCTGGTTACTGTAAATAAAAGTAATTTAAAAAAAAAAAAAAAATTACAGACAAATATAATAATATAAATAAATTGTTCTTACTGGAGGGATAACATTTATCGATAGTTTCTTTGATACGTTCGCTTAAATCTTCGGTGAGCATCAACTCGGCTTGAGTCTTCATTACGTCAGGTCGAAATTCGTCGTTTCTCATCTGTAAATTATCCAACGTTTTAATTCTCATTCGTTGCATTATTTATCAGTTTGATAACATGATTTTTCCTCTTTTTCTTTTCATATTTTTAATCGATAAAATGATGCAACACTTTTTTGCTGCATTTTAAATAGCGCACTATTAGACCGCATTTATAATTATGCATTCGGTACATATATTTCCTTTAGCTTTAGAATAATTACGTAAGAATAATTATCTTATTCGGATAAGTAGTTTCTTTGATTGTAATGATAAAATTTATATATATCTTTGATCTATTTTTGTCGTAATACTTCTTAGAATTGTTGATCTTTAATGATTTATTATTATTATTATTATTATTTATTTTATTCAATTACAAAGCCGTTAAATATATTTATATT